>NC_056745.1:1169654643-1169954643 GCF_019279795.1 Protopterus annectens
TGTGTGTGTGTGTGCATGCTGGTGGGGTGTGTGTGTGTGTGTGCATGCTGGTGGGGTGTGTGCGTACTGGGGGTATGTGGCTGTGTGAGTACTGTATGTGTGTTGGGGGAGTGTTGCTGTGTGTGTGTGTGTGTGTGTGTGTGTGTGTGTGTGTGTGTGTGTGTGTGTGTGTGTGTGTGTGTGTGTGTATGTGCACACTCGCATGAATGCTGGTGGGGTGTGTTGCTCTGTGTGTGTGTGTGTGTGTGTGTGTGTGTGCTGGGGAGGAGTGCTGCTGTGTGCGTGTGTGCTGGTGGAGTGTTTCTGTGTGTGTGTGGGTGTGTTGCTTGTGTGTGTGCATGTTGGTGGGGTGTGTGTGTTGCTGTGTGCATGTGTACATGCTGGTGGGGTGTGTGTGTGTACCGGGGGTGTGTTGATCTGTGTGTGTGCTGGGGGTGTGTTGTGTGTGCATGTGCTCGGAGTGTGTTGCTGTGTGTGTTCTAGGAATGTGTTGCTGTTTGTGTGTGTGCCGGGTGTGTTGTCTGTGTGTGCTTGGACGTGTGTGGGCTGGGGGGAAGTGTTGCTGTGTGTGTGTGTGTGTGTGTGTGTGTGTGTGTGTGTCTGCTGGGGAGAGTGTTGCTGTGTGTGTGTGTCTGTGAGATGGGATGTGTTGCTGTGTGTGTGTGTCTGCATGATGGGATGTGTTGCTATATGTGTGTGTGTGTGTATGCTAGTGGAGTGTGTTGCTGTGTGTGTGTGCTGGTGGGGTGTATTGCTGACTGAGTGTGTGTGGGTGCACATGCCAGTGGGGGGATGTTGCTGTGTCTGTGTGTGTGCACGCACATGCTGATGGGGTGTGCTGATGTGTGCATGTGTGCACATGCTGATGGGGTGTGCTGATATGTGCACATGTGGTGGGGTGTGTTGCTGCATGTGTGTGTGCATACTAGTGGGGTGTGTTGTGTGTGCATGTGCGCATGCTGGTGGGGTGTGTTTTGTGTGTGTATGAGTGCTCGTATGCACATGCTTGTGGGGTGTGTTGCTGTGTGCGTGTGTACATGCTGCTGGGGTGTGTTGCTATGTGCTTGTGTATGTGCTGGTGGGGTGTCCTACTGTGTCTGTGGGTGTGTGTGTGCTGGGGTTTGTGTTGCTCTGTGTGTACGTGCTGGAGGAGTGTTGCTGTGTGTGTGCTTGTGGGGTGTGTTGCTGTGTATATGTGTGTGTGTGTATATATACATGCTGCTGGGGTGTGTGTGTGCCTGGGGGTGTGTTGCTGTGTGCATGCTGTGTATGTGTGTCTGTAAATGCTGGGCAGTATGCTGTGTGTGTGTGCGCGTGCATGCTGGGGGGAGTGCTGCTTTATGTGTGTGCTGGGGGGCAGTCTTGCTGTGAGTGCTGGGGGAGTGTTGCTGTGTGTGCATGCTGGGGGGAGTGTTGCTGTGTGTGCATGCTGGGGCAGTGTTGCTGTGTGTGTGTGTGTGTGTGTGTGTGTGTGTGTGTGCTGGGGGAGTGTTGCTGTGTGTGTGCTGGGGTGTGTTGCTGTGTGTGTGTCTGCTGGGGTGACTGTTGCTGTGTGTGTGTCTGCTGGGGGAGTGTTGCTGTGTGTGTGTGTGCGCTGGGGGAATGTTGTGTGTGTGCTGGGGGGAGCGTTGCTGTGTGTGTGCATGCTGGGGTATCGTTGCTGTATGTACATGCTGGGGGGAGTGCTGCTCTGTGTGTGTGTGTGTGTGTGTGTATGTGTGCGCGCGTGCTGGGGGAAGGCTGATGTGTGTGTGTATGTGTGCGCGCGTGCTGGGGTGTGTTGCTTGTGTGTGTGCATGCTGGTGGTGTGTGTGTGTGTGTGTGTCTGTGCACACGTGCTGGTAGGGTGTGTTGCTGTGTGCGTGTGTACATGCTGGTGGTGTGTTTGTGTGTGTGTATGTGTGCTGTTGGTGTGTTGATCTGTGTGTGCGTGCTGGGGGTGTGTTACTGTGTGTGCGCGTGCTGGGGGTGTGTTACTGTGTGTGTGCATGCTGGGGGTGTGTTACTGTGTGTGCGCGTGCTGGTGGTGTGTTGCTGTGTGTGTATGTGCATGCCTTCTGGAGGGGTGTTGTGTGTGTGTGTGCCTGCTGGGGGGTGTGTGTCTGCTGAGGGGAAGTGTTGCTGTGTGTTTGCACATGGGCATGCTGGGGGAAGAGTGTTTGCTGTCTGTGCGCATCTGCGTGATGGGATATGTTGCTATATGTGTGTGTGTGTGTTTATGTCTGCTGGTGGGGTTTCTTGCTGTGTGTGTGTGTGTGTGTGTGTGTGTGTGTGTCTGGTGTGGTGTGTTGCTGTGTGTGTTTGTGTGTGTGTGCGTGCATGCTGGTGGGGTGTGTGTGTGTGCTGGGCAGTGTGCTGTGTGTGTGTGTGTGTGTGTGTGTGTGTGTGTGTGTGTGTGTACATGCTGGGGGTGTGCTGGAGCATGTGTGTGTGTGTGTGCACATGCTGGGGGGAATGTTAGTGTGTGTGTGCGTGCTGCGGGGAGTTTTGTTGTGTGTGTGTGTGTGCGCTGCAGGAGAATGTTGCTGTGTGTGTGCATCTGCATGATGGAATGTGTTGCTATATGTGTGTGTGTATGTGTGTGCTGGTGGGGTGTGTGCGTGCTGTGGGGTATTTTGCTGTGTGTGTGTGTGTGTGTGCATGCTGGTGGGGTGTGTGTGCGCTGGGCAGTGTGCTGTGTGTGTGTACATGCTGGGGGTGTGTGTGTGTGTGTGTGTGCACAAGCTGGGGGGAGTGTTAGTGTGTGTGCGTGCTGCGGGGAGTTTTGTTTTTTGTGTGTGTGTGTGCGTGTGCGCTGCAGGAGAATGTTGTGTGTGTGCGTCTGCATGATGGAATGTGTTGCTATGTGTGTGTGTGTGTGCTGGTGGGGTGTGTGCGTGGTGTGGGGTATTTTGCTGTGTGTGTGTGTGTGTGTGTGTGTGTGTGTGTGTGTGTGTGTGTGTGTGTGTGTGTGTGTGTGTGTGTGTGTGTGTGTGTGTGTGCTGGTGGGGTGTGTGCGTGCTGTGGAGTATTTTGCTGTATGTGTGTGCTAGGGGGTGTTTTGCTGTGCGTGTGTGTGTACGTGCATGCTGCAGGGTATGTTGCTGTGTGTGTGTACGTGCATGCTGCAGTTTGTGTGTGTGTGCGCATGTACATGCTGGTGGAGTGTGTTGCTGTGTGTGTGTGTGTGTGTGTGTGTGTGTGTGTGTGTGTGTGTGTGTGTGTGTGTGTGTGTGTGTGTGTGTGTGCTGGTGGGGTATTTTGCTGTATGTGTGTGCTAGGGGGTGTTTTGCTGTGCGTGTGTGTGTGTACGTGCATGCTGCAGGGTATGTTGCTGTGTGTGTGTACGTGCATGCTGCAGTGTGTGTGTGTGTGTGCGTGCATGTACATGCTGGTGGGGTGTGTTGCTGTGTGTGTGTGTGTGTGTGTGTGTGTGTGTGTGCGCATGCTGGGGGTGTGTTGCTGTGTGTGTGTGTGTGTGTGTGTGTGTGTGCGCATGCTGGGGGTGTGTTGCTGTGTGTGTGTGTGCTGGGGGGAGTGTTGCTGTGTGTGTGTGTGTGTGGGGAGTGTTGCAGTGAACACGCCATTTATAAATAATTGAACATAAGTTCTGCAGTGTGCGCTGTCATATATTTTGTACCAAACCATGAGGCCCATTTCTGAACATTACATTGTGGTTTTGTTGTAGAATTCTAGAAATGAGTGCATCATCTGCTAATTTTGCTTTTCTACCTCTCTTGCAGTCATCCACAAATTCGATAAACACATTATGCAGGGAATGCAGGTTTTTTTTTTTTTTTTTTTTTTTTTGCTGAAGTTTTTTTACTGATCATATTTTTTTAAGACCTCTGTGCTGTTTCAATCAATGTCAATTTCAAGGGCAGAGAAGTTTTAATGATAAGTTTGTTTTCATTTTGGAACTGTTTTTGCCCTGCTTACCGCATGCCTGTGCTATGCAATTTAAACAATTTAACGCCAATCCAAACAAGGGGTGTGTGTCTGTGTGTGTGTTTGTGTGTGTGTGTGTGTGTGTGTGTGTGTGTGGGCATGCAAGCAAGGGGGTGCAAGTGTGTGTGTGTGGGGGGCATGCAAGCAAGGTGTGCAAGTGTGTGCGTGTGTGTGGGGGGCATGCACACGAGGGGTGTGTGTGTGGGCATGTACACAAGGGGGGAATGTGTATGTGTGTGTGTGTGTGAGGGTGGATGCAAACACACGGGCGGTATGTGTGAGGGGGGATGCAATCACAGGGCAGTGTGTGGGGGGTGCAAGCATGGGGTCAGTGCGTGTGTGAGGGCTCTAAGCAATTTCAGTTTCTTATCTGTCTGAAAACGCATGGTAACGCACATTTTACTCTAGCACGTTTGTAGCATTAGATAAGCAATCTTTATACTCTGTCTGTTTTTGGGCCTTTGAACCCCCTCCAGTAAATTATGACTATTTCCAGATTTCTAGTTCTGCAAATTTGAGAGAAATAGTTCATGTCAAGTGGATTTTACAAGCAGCTGAGAGCTTCAGGGGAACAGAAATTTAGTTCTGCTTAAGGCTAGTCTGTTTCCACTGCTAGTAGCACAACACATGGTATACTTGCTTTTGATGCAGAAGGTTGTGGGTTCTATTCCAATGGTATGTAAATCGATAGCTGATACTGTGCTGTCTAGTACTTTAAAGTGGGAGGATGCTGCAGTCATGAGAACATTGTCCTTTGTGGAAGATACCCAGTAATTACAAACTTATTTTACGTTTGTCATTCATTCTCTATTGCAATAATACTAGCTAATAATTTCTTTGTGTAACATAGGCAATGTATTCAAGGGCAACCAGCAGTTTATTTGTAGATGCAGCACTTAAATATAAATTTATTTGCTAGCAGCTACCTCTTCATCGGTTACAGATGTCTTAAGTGGAATTATTTAGATGAATTGTACTTTTGCAGAGATTGTGCATATTTACTGATTGGTGAATTGCATCAACAAGTTGGAGTGTACTTTTAACAAGGAGATGTTCGAAATTAGGCAGTTTTGTCAGTAGTGGTGCATCCATTGTGTCATTGCTTATAGGAAAAATGTTCAATGCAATAAATTTAAAATGCGCTGTGTGTTGTATGATACAAGCAATATAAATTCATACAATCAGGAAGGCGAATCAAAGAACAAGGGTGTGTTTGCATAGTCCAAAATATGTGTGCAAGGCGCCTATTTGACATCAGCCCATGGGTAAAGTTTATCCGTCACTAACCAGATGCATTTTCTTTGAATGTGGGTTTCACTGCTGTTTCAATCAATGTCAATTTCAAGGGCAGATAAGTATGAATGCTAAGTTTGTTTTCAATGTGGAACTGTTTTGCCTTGCTTAATGGATGCCTATGAGTACTGGTGCTCTGCAACTTCAATAATTTAACTCCAATCCATACAAGGAGTGAGTGTGGGGGGTATGCAAGTAAGGGGGTGCAAGTGTGTGTGTGTGTGTGTGTGTGTGGGGGGCATACAAGCAAGGGGTGCAAGTGCATGGGGTGGACATGCAAGCAAGGGGTGCAATTGTGTAAGGGGTATGCAAGCAAGGAAGTGCAAGTGTGTGTGGGGTGCATGCAAGCAAGGGGGTGCAAGTGTGTGTGGGTGGGCATGCAAGCAAGGGGTGCAAGTGTGTGGGGTGGGCACACAAGCAAGGGGTGCAAGTGTGTGTGTGGGGTGGGCATGCAAGCAAGGGGTGCAAATGTGTGGGGGCATGCAAGCGAGGGGTGCGTGTATTGGGTCAGCAAGCAAGGTGTGTGGGGGGGCTACAAGTGAGGGGTGCTTGTGTGGGAGGGATGCAAGTGAGGGGTGCTTGTGTTGGTGGGATGTAAGCGAGAGGTGCATGTGTGGAGGAGGTGCAAGCTTTTTCATGTTTCTTATCTGTCTGAAAACGCATGGTAACATACATTGCTTGTCTAATGTTACAAACTCGCTAGAATAGTTTGTATACTTTGTCCCAGATTTTGGGCCTTTGATCTCCCTCCAGTAATTTGAGGATTTTTTCCAGATTTCTAGTTCTGCAAATTCGGGAGATATAGTTGCATGTCAAGTGGATTTTCCAAGCAACTGAGAGCTTCAGGGGAAGAGAAGTTTAGTTCTGCTTATGGCGAGTCTGTTTGCACTGCTAGTTGCACACCACATAGTATACTTGCTTTGTGATGTAGAAGGGTGTGGGTTCTATTCCAACGGTATGTAGATGGATAACTGATAATGAACTGTCTAGTACTTTAAAGTGGGAGGATGCTGCAGTCATGCGAACATCGTCCTTTGTGGATGATACCCAGTAATTACAAACCTGTTATACATGTGCCATCCATTCCCTATTGCAATATTACTAACTTATAATTTCTTTGTATAACATAGAAAATGTATTCAAGGGCAACTGGCACTTTATTTGTAGATGAAGCACTGAAATATAAATTTATTTGCTAGCAGCTACCTCTTCATCAGTTACAGATGTCTTATGTTGAATTATTTAGATGAATTGTACTTTTGCAGATATTGTGCATATTTACTGATTGGTGAATTGTATCGACAAGTTGGAGTGTACTTTTAACATGGAAATGTAAGAAATTGGGCAGTTTTGTCAGTAGTGGTGCATCCATTATGTCACTGTTTATTTGAAAAATGTTCAATGCAATATATTTAAAACACACTGTAAGCGTGCTGTATGATACAAGCAATAATCTCATATAATCAGGAAGGTGAATCAAAGAACAAGGGTGTGTTTGCATAGTCCAAAATATTTGTGCAAGGGGCGTATTTAACATCAGCCCATAGGTAAAGTTTATCTGTCACTAACCAGATGCATTTTCTTTGAATATGGGTTTCAATGCTGTTTCAATCAATGTCAATTTCAAGGGCAGAGAAGTTTTAATGCTAAGTTTGTTTTCATTGTGGAACTGTTTTGCCTTGCTCAATGGATGCCTATGAGTATTGGTGCTCTGCAACTTCAATAATTTAACTCCAATACATACAAGGGGTGAGTGTGGGGGGGTATGCAAGCAAGGGGGTGCAAGTGTGTGTGGGGGGGCATGCAAGCAAGGGGTGTAAGTGTGTAGGGTGGACATGCAAGCAAGGGGTGCAAGTGTGTGTGAGGGGGTATGCAAGTAAGGGGGTGCAAGTGTCTGTGTGGTGCATGCAAGCAAGGGGGCGCAAGTGTGTGTGGAGCCATGCAAGCAAGGGGTGCAAGTGTGTGGGGTGGGTATGCAAGCAAGGGATGCAAGTGTGTGTGGGGTGGGCATGGAAGCAAGGGGTGCAAATGCGTGGGGGGCATGCAAGAGAGGGGTGCGTGTGTGTGGGGGAAGCAAGCGAGGGGTGCTTGTGTGGGGGGAATGCAAGCAAGGGGTGCTTGTGTGGGGGGATGCAAGCGAGAGGTGCATGTGTGGAGGAGGTGCAAGCTTTTTCATGTTTCTTATCTGTCTGAAAACGCATGGTAACAAACATTGCTTGTCTAATGTTACAAACTCGCTAGAATACAATTTGTATACTTTGTCCCAGATTTTGGGCCTTTGATCCCCCTCCAGTAATCTGAGGACTTTTCCAGATTTCTAGTTCTGCAAATTCGGAAGATATAGTTGCATGTCTAGTGGATTTTATAAGCAACTGAAAGCTTCAGGGGAACAGAAGTTTAGTTCTGCTTATGGTGAGTCTGTTTGCACTGCTAGTTGCACAACACAGTATACTTGCTTTCTGATGCAGAAGGTTGTGGGTTCTATTCCAACGGTATGTAGATGGATAACTGATAATGAACTGTCTAGTACTCTAAAGTGGGAGGATGCTGCAGTCATGCGAACGTCGTCCTTTGTGGATGATACCCAGTAATTACGAACCTGTTTTACACGTGCCATCCATTCCCTATTGCAATATTACTAACATAATTTTTTTGTATAACATAGGCAATGTATTCAAGGGCACTAACCAGATGCATTTTCTTTGACTGTGGGTTTCAATGCTGTTTCAATCAATGTCAGTTTCAAGGGCAGAGAAGTTTTAATGCTAAGTTTGTTTTCATTGTGGAACTGTTTTGCATTGCTTACAGGATGCCAATGAGTATTGGTGTTATGCAACTTCAACAATATAACTCCAGTCCATACAAGGGGTGAGTGTGTGGGGGGCATGCAAGCAAAGGGCTGCAAGTGTGTGTGGGGGGGCATGCAAGCAATGCATGCAAGTGGGTGTGGGGCGGGCATGCATGCAAGCAAGTGCATGTGTGTGGAGGGGCAAGCAAGGGGTGCAAATGTGTGGGGGGGCATGCAAGCAAGGGGTGTGTGTGGGCATGCAAGCAAGGGGTGCAAGTGTGGGGGGGCATGCAAGCAAGGGGTGTGTGTGGGCATGCAAGCAAGGGGTGCAAGGGTGTGTGTGGGCATGCAAGCAAGGGGTGTGTGTGTGTGGGCATGCAAGCAAGGAGTGCAACTGTGTGTGTGTGTGTGGGGGGCATGCAAGCAAGGAGTGCAACTGTGTGTGTGTTGGGGGGCATGCAAGCAAGGAGTGCAACTGTGTGTGTGTGTGTGGGGGGGTCATGCAAGCAAGGGGTGCAAGTGTGTGTGTCTATGTGGTCATGCAGGCAAGGGGTGCAAGTGTGTGTGTGAGCATACAAGCAAGGTGTGTGTGTGTGTGTGTGTGTGTGTGTGTGCAAGCAAAAGGTGTTTATGCATGTGGGCATGCAAGCAAGGGGTGCAAGTCTGTGTGTTTGGGAGGCATGCAAGCAAGGGGTGCAAGTGTGTGTGTGTGGGCATGCAAGCAAGGGGTGCAAGCTGTGTGCGTGTGTGTGTGTGTCTGGTCATGCAAGCAAGGGGTGTGTGTGTGTGTTTGTGGTCATGCAAGCAAGGGGTGCAAGTGTGTGTGTGTGGGCATGCAAGCAAGGGGTGCAAGTGTGTGTGTGTGTGTGTGGGGGGGGGAAGCATGCAAGCAAGGGGTGCAAATGTGTGTGTGTGGGCATGCAAGCAAGGGGTGCAAGTGTGTGTGTGTGGGCATGCAAGCAAGGGGTGTGTGTGTGTGTGTGTGTGTGTGTGTGGGCATGCAAACAAGAGGTGCAAGTGTGTGTGTGTGGCATGCAAGCGAGGGGTGCAAGTGTGTGTGTGTGTGGCATGCAAGCGAGGGGAGCAAGGGTGTGTGTGTGTGGGAGGGCATGAAAGCGAGAGGTGCAAGGGTGAGTGTGTGTGGGGGGGCATGCAAGCGAGAGGGTGTGTGTGTGTGTGTGTGTGTGTGTGTGTGTGTGTGTGTGTGTGTGTGTGTGTGTGTGTGTGTGTGTGTGTGTGTGTGTGGATGCAAGCGAGAGGGGGTAAGTGGTGATGCAATCAATTTCAGTTTCTTATCTGTCTGAAAACGCATGGTAACACACATTGCTTATCTGTTACAAACTTGCTAGAATAAAAACTACACTTTATCCCTGGTTTCGGGTCTTTGATCCCCCTCCAGTAAATTATGTTTTTTTCTAGATTTCTAGTTCTGCAAATTTGGGAGATAATAGTTGCATGTCAAGTGGATTTTACAAGCAGCTGAGAGCTTCAGGGGAAGAGAAGTTTAGTTCTGCTTATGGCTAGTCTGTTTGCGCTGCTAGTAGCACAACACATAGTCTACTTGCTTTTGAAAACAAAGAAAGAAAGAAAGAAGTAAAATCCACAAATTCGCAATTCCACAAGTCCACCAGCACTCCTGAGAATGCCTTTCTTTGGAGGAGATACCTTGTAATTCGGCTTACAATCACTTTATCAATCACACTTCGTGCGATTGACATTTGTGCGAAACTGCCTTTGGCCAAACTGAAATTCCAATTGCCACAATCTCGAACCTTACAATAGTGAGCATTCGCTGTTGTAAGGTTCGACATGGTGTTGCAGACCACACTATAGTGTGGATCGGGAAATGTACCCTTTCCCTCACTGTAATACGATCTTGGAGTTTGTATATATAAGTAGGGGGGTGGGGGTGCAGGGGGCAAGCCCCCCTGCAAAAGTGTTTGTTAATGTTGAACGGAAGTGCAGCATTTCAGTAAAGTCGACATTTTCAAAATTTCAACTTTACTAAAATGCTGCCTTCGACATTTTGTGTGTTTATTGTTGAGATTTCCAAACATGTGATTTGGACATCTTAACACTTGAACGGACTAGATTCGACTATGTGATTAGTAAACCTAGTAATTCGCCTGTTTATCAGTGTACCAACGTTTCCCTATTGCAATATTACTAGCGTATAATTTTTTTAATGCAATATAGGCAGTTTATACGTCAAGGGCAACATGCAATCTATTCAAGGACAAAATTCGGTTTACTTGTACATGAACTACTTCTATATAAAGTTGTTTCATAGCAGCAACCTCTTCATTAGTTACATATCTGTAATGTGTAATTAGAGGATGTCTACTTCAGCAGAGATTGTGGACATTTACTGGTATTGCTTGATTGTAATGTTCATTTGGAGTAGACTTTTAGGATGTAAATGCTATGAACTGGGCAGTTTTGGCATTATTGGCTCATACATTTTGTTGCATTGCTTGCTAGAAAAATGTTAAAAATAATACATTTAAAGGATCCTATAATGTGTGTTGTGCTATACAAGCAAGATAAATACAATCAAGATGGTGAATCAAAGAACACATGTTGACATGGTCATAAATGTGTGCAAGGTGCCTACTCGTAATCAGCCGAAAGGTACACTTTAGCCGCCACTAACCAGATGCATTTTCTTTGAATGTGTGTTTCAGTACTGGTTCAATGTTGGGTCTGTTTTCATTGTAAGCCTATATTGCTGTGTTTATCAAATGTGTATCAGTATTTCTGCTGTAATACTTAACATAAAAGTTGTAAATGAGATCTAAATAACCATTGTAGAAAGGCATAAGGCAGTATGCACAAGTTCGATTATGATAAATCAGGAGAAATGACCACGTAATGCGACAGTGGCATGGCTGCAGGGGGGAGGACTGTGTATGGGGAGGACATTTAAACATGATTTTGAGAGGGGGGAAGGGCAGCAAACTCAGACAATCCTAGATGGCACAAACTCTAGCTATGACGCTTGTAGCAATGTATTTTTAGAATTGTCTGTTTCTGCATTTGTTGCAGCACTGGTTAATGTTTCTTTCTGTGAGCTTCATTGTAAATGCAAGATATTGAACAAATCTCGTCCTTTCATACTTGTTTTTTTCATGTTACTTTTTGCCTTATGCTGCAAAGCTGCAAACAACGTAAGGGATTGTGCAAATGCCATTGTGCTTGTTGTTTCTCACATCATGTGATCCGTTTCATAAGTAGTACTGGGTTTCAATTTTTTTTTTCACTGATTGGAAATGTGGAACAGTGCATGCTGCAAATGGAGTGAAAGTAATAAGCCAAAGATTTGTCATCCTGTAGGGCTTTACTATCCAGTAGCTGTTATTCTTTGGAGTGAATACATACTAGTGGTCATTCAGAGGCACTCTACAACTAGTTACATCTGTCTGCAGCCAATAGAAAGGTATGACATAAAGATCAGGCCTTTCACCTATTTGTGTGTTGAACGGAGGGCATTACCTGCTTATTTACTTGATGGGTATGGTTGTGGTATTACCAAAAGCATTGCATTGGTCTGTGATGAATAAGGGAGCTGTTTATTGCTTGGGTCAGTCTGTGGGGTGCAGTTGCAGCATTACTGGAAGCATTGCATTGGTCTGTGGTGAATAAGGAAGCTGTTTATTGCTTGGGTCTGGGCGGGTCAATCTGTGGGGTGCAGTTGCAGCATTACTGGAAACATTGCATTGGTCTGTGGTGAATAAGGGAGCTGTTTATTGCTTGGGTCTAAGCGGGTCAGTCTGTGGGTCTGTCTATCATGATTTCCAAGAGTTAAAGCTGCTTGCAGGTCAGTAACTTGTAATTCCCAAAGGGAGAACTTGCATGACTTGTGCATATATGACAGATTACCCTTCTACCAAGACAATGCTGAGACTCTTTTTTAAAAGTATTTGGTGTATTTCCTAAAAAACAGTGACTGCCTGATGGTATGGCATTTTAAATGTGAGCACTTCTGCTTACTTGACCACATTGAAAATACAAATAATAACCTGTTTTAAACTCTGTCTCCTTCTGCTTTACAGCTCACATACAACTAATCCTCACAACTTACCTTTCCACTCATACTTCCTCATCTCCCCACTTATACCCCTCAAACAACCTATCCACTACCACTCTAACTCTATCATCACAACTACTACATCTGATTAGCACTCTCATATCTGGAGACATCCATCCAAACTCCCAAAGTGTAGTAAATAAAGTCCCAAACCTGGCTAAAACCACACATTAAAGACTCTGAAATAGTCAAAAGACAGAGCTCACAAAAGGTGGAGGAGTAGCCGTAGTTTCTCCCTACAACAAACCTATCCAAATCAATCTATCTAGTAACATTAGTAATGAAACCATAATCTCCAGTCTCCTACAAACACCACTAACATCTCCATTGGGAGTATATTATTCTAGTCTCCCATCCACACTATTACACCAACAGTGAACCACAACTATATTACTAACTTTAACTCAACATTCTTAAAATTACTTGACTCCTACGGACAAAGAGAATAAAAACTAAATCAGCCCCATGGCTCTCCAAAAATACTCTTTCTATCATGAGACAAAGAGACAAAGTCTGAAAAACATAAGACAACTCCACTCCTTAATGAATACAAACTATTTCTCTACTCCAAAACCATAACAAAACAACCCCCAAAAATTCTGGAAAGGGATCTCTTACCCCAGACCCAAATTCTCCAGAGATCCCCAATAGCCCAATAATAATCTTTTCTGACTTGACTTCCATTCTAATTAACCTCTTCTCTCTCTCCCCTCCTCTGCATCATCCCATACCCCCACCCACCCCCCCCCTGCCTCTACATCTACACCATACTCCCCACCCACTAACTTCACAAATCCCATACCTACATCTACTATCAAGAAACTCCTTCAGAAATTGAAACCATGTACCAATGCTCTGACAATATCCCTTCTTACTTTCTTAGTATAGCTGCTGTCTTGCTCTAATTCTATTAGCATCTTAAACTGCTGCTACAAGAAATGCATAGTTCCCCAAATCTGGAAACAAGCCTTTATTATACCACTACAAGGTGGTGGTAAATAATGTCACTAATTTTCTAATTTATAGCCATCCCATCCCTCCATTTCCATCCTGAAAACTGTGTGCAACCAACGCAACTCCTTCCCCACCCTCTATAATAATCTTCTAACTCCCACACAGCACGTTTCAGACTCCAATCATAGCACCATGACTGCCTCCTTCTCCTTTTCTCTTGAAATAAATATAAAGCCATGACTCTGACTAAATGTTTCCACCTTACTCCTTGATCTGTCCAAAGCCTTGATACCACCTCACACAACCTGCTCTTAAATACACTCCCCCAGCTCTATCTATCCTCCTCCTCTTTGACCCGGTTCTCTAGTTATCTATCTAACAGAAATCAAGCTGTAAAATGGAAAAGCCACTTCCTCCTTCCTAATATCTTTATCAACGACTTCCACAAATCATCTAGCATCATCCAATACGCAGATGATTCCACTATCATCTGCTCTGCCTCTTCTATCACTTCACTACAAAACTTACTCAAGATGCCTTCTCCTCCACAGAGCAATGGATGCTAAGCAATCATCTAGCTCTAAACGCTACCAAGACCAAACTAATGTTATTTACTCCTCCAAAGTTACTCCTCCACATAAATTCATTCTTAATTACTAGTCAAGTGTCAGAGACCAAACTACTTGGGGTCCAAATCGACAACCAACTTAAATTTAACTCCATCAAAACTTGGCATGCTTTATAGACAGAATACCTACCTCACATCCGCCACTAAAATCACTCTCTACTTCCTTCCTTATCCCTCCCTTCTCTATGGGGCCCCACTACTTACTAATCTCCAGTCCTGCTAATAAAACAGCTTACCTCCTGCTATAACAAAATTGCACCACCAGCCATAAGTCTTCCACTCACCACTGTCTCTCCCTCCATAAACTAAAATGGCTAGAACTTCCCAAACAACTAACTAAACCCTTCCCTCTGTCCCTCCAAGGTCTAATAATCAAAATCTACTAGAAGTGCATAAACCTACTCATCCCCCAGGCAAAAACTTCTTTCATTCAGCCTAACTCCTTACCACCAAACATCCACACCACCTCTAACCATTCTACCTTTAAGAAGTCTCTTTTCCTACACCTAGCATCACAGTGGGAATGCTCTTGCTCCCACCCACATAACTAACTCTACTTAATGTACTTTAATATCACATCCTTCTTTTAGCTACTATACTTGTTCTCTAATTTGTATTAATTTTTTGCATTGTTCTATTGCTAACATTTTTTCTCTCAATGTATTAATTGTTATGACTGCTATTATATATCTGAATAGTTTCACATTATTCTGACTACATTGTAATAATAACGTTCTGTCCCTAGACTGTCTCTGTCGAATATTATATGTATTTTTGTTTTTTTTTCTGGAGCTTTTCTCCCCAGGACTCCATTGAAAACGGGTTCTTTAAGGCCCAATGGACTATCCTGGTAAACCAACTGCAATAAATAAATAAATAAATAAATTGCATACTTATTGCACATGTTCACGTGGTGCTCATGCATACTTGCGCATCCCACAATAATTCTTGCTTTTGGGTGCTTTATCTAAATTTCAGATGTGACAACCTTATAAGAAAGTATTGCTTTCCTGCATGCACACCCCAGGGGGTGGGGTTGCATCACTGCACTGATGTTTGTTGGAATACACTGCAGAAGTGCTCACCTGTCAAAATGGTTTTATTTAAGTATTGCAGAATTAGTTCCTTTTGCCATTTTATTTCAGTTGGCAGTTGTCCTGAATTGCAGGACATTGCATAGTTCAAATCAGGAGGTGTTCATGGATGCATAATGATAATGGCTCATACTACCCTAGGTCCACTTGGCAATGAGTAATGTTTGACTGCAGAACTTGTCTGGTGCTTGGTGAATGGGCTAATGTTGGATTTTGTTTTGTTGCTGTAGTTGAACTACCCAGAGGGTGTCTTGCATTAATGGAGCAAATCCATGTATTGTGTACCATAACAGACGCATGATTTGGTTTGCTGTATCAATGTTACATTTGGGTGTGTGTTTTACTTGGTCATAGTAGTAGTAACTGTGTGATTATGTTAATAGTTATATTTCTTGGGGTGACGTAGTACTGGTAGACAAATAGGGGTTGGGAGGATTATTTGTTGTAGTTCTTGCATGCGGATATACTAATGTGGTTGGATGGGGAACAAAAGTAACTATAGTGCCAGATCTGGTTCTCTGTAGAAATCGCACATTGGATGGGTGTTCACTTTGTCAGAGAAGTACATGTGTGATTATGTAAATATTTAAACTTCTTGGCGTGAAGTACTCCTAGACAGAGGGAGTTTTGGAGGGTTATTTGGTGTAGTCTGTGCATACTGATGTACTGATGTGCGTGGATGGGGAACATAATTTATGTTGTGTTTGTGCAACATCATTCAGAGATACAAGGCTGTGGATGTTTCTGCCAACTGCTTCTGTGCACCATTGAAGTTGAATTTGTTTAAATTGTTTGTGCATTGGTTTGTGCACATGGACGTTTTGAGACCCAGTTTTATTTCCTGGATGACAATTCTGTCTAGTAGGGCTGAAGTGGAATGACTGATTAGAAACATTTGCTCACAGTTTCAAAACTATGCAGTCTATGGTTTCACTATATTGAACTTAGACTTGACAGATGTGCATCTTCATATGTAATTAATCTTGGTATAACCCTTCCTAGCTATATCTCTGGTGTATCCATTTCCTTTTTTTTCCTGGGTCTGTAGTATATTAACTTCTACCTATGGTCACTGAGTCTCCTGTCATAATTCTCTCACTGTTTGGGGGATTGATTTTTACATTTATTTGTATTGGCAGTTTTTTTTGCATTACTACCCATAGTAAATCTTCTAAGGGGTGACCAACAGCTATGTCTTGTTGCAGGCCTGTGAAAAATGGGGCCTTTGTAAGAGCCACATCTGTTTTGGTTAACTGTCTTATAATAGGTTCATAGGCAAGAACTGGCCTAGCTGCACTTGCAGGTCATTTTAAGCCTAGCCAGTTTCCCTTTTGGGCTCAAAATAACCTAGCTCACTTGATTATAGATTGGCCTTGCCCATCTCATGGTTGATAATTATAGCACCTATGAGAATTGCTGAGATCATGCCATAGAACATTTCTTGGGATCCATATATGCAATAAAGCATTTACGAGCTGCTTATATCCATTAGTAGTAGAGAGGGTAGTTCTGCATTAAAATTTCTGGTTCCTATACATAGATCTAAGCTCTCCTTGAACATGGGCAGGGATGAAGTGAGTTTTATGTGGATGTACATATGTTCCACAGCAGCTTGATCTTCTGAGATATACGTGTCCCATTTTAATTTCTCCAAATCTTTTGGGTTTCTAATACCATGACGGGAATGGACCCCATTAATCCAAAGTCAAAGTATGAGTAAAGTTCATGAAATTAGTATTTCACTCCTTTTGATGTCAGCCAAAAGTGCTCTTCACAGCACCTGCAATGTTCCCAGTAATGACTCCTTCTGTAATTCGTACGGAGTTACATGTATTGGTGGTGTATCTAAATTACATTTTAGACTCTTTTTTGCTCCTACTTCTATTAGAACTATCTGTTTATCTTCCACATTGCTCTAGTTTCTACTTGCAAATCCTGATATTTTATGACTTTGTGTGTCTGTACACAGGACACTGCAGTCACAGGGTGTGGCGATTTCAATGATTAATGCTACTTCTCTTCTTTTCATGGACCACTACAGCCAGTTTTCTAGCATTTGTCTTTTGAACTGTTGGTAATGAATGATCCCATGTGATGTAAACCATCATTTTCTATGATGCTTTGTGGCTCATGGTTCCAGTCTTTTTCAGCCACTTCAACACCATAACATTTGCACAATCCCCAGTCCTTCAATCTTGTCACATTATTATGCCTTTCAGCATACAGTCCTTCTGCGATTAGTATGTCACAGCCAGCAACTAGGTGTGCGACAGTTTCCAATTCTGTTTCACAAAAAAAGAAGTTATGTACTCAACATAACGTTCCATGTTTGTAGTCCATCTCGCCCTTCATTCTTACATATGGGTTCAGAGCCTATCCTCGGCTCTGACTTGACCGATTGCAAAGCTTGAAGTCTCTCCGTTGGCTCGTGGCAAGGTAGGTACCCCATAATGCACTAGTAAGAATCCCCAGATCTTGTTTGCTGCTGTCTATAAAAGTGATAGAAGGTATTTCCACAAGGAAAAACAGAGATGAAAGGTCTCCAACCCTAGGGAAGATAGACACTATCTTGTCTCCACATCCTCCAAGGATACATGGATGGGGGTAGGTGGGTGGGTTTGTAAGAATGAAGGGCGAGATGGACTACAAACATGAAATGTTATGGTGAGTACGTAACTTCTTTATGTTCTGTAGTCCTATCTCGCCTTCATTTTTACATATGGGACAGCATCCCTAGCATCTTTTTCTGAGGTAGCTCACAGGAATATACTCCTAAGAACCATGGAACCAAAGGAGACTCTGCCTCTGGAGGCCAAATCCAGTTTGTAATGAATAATGAAAGTGTGAGGGGTAGCCCAAGTTGCTGCTGCACATATACTGTCCATTGGAATTCTGGCTTGAAAGGCAGCAGATGTGGATACAGATTCTGGTAGAATGAGCTTTAATTTTAAATGGGAGTTCTTTCCCATTAGAAGAGTAAATAAAAGATATACAATTTGAAATCCAGTTTGATAACGTTATCTTGGAGACTGGCATACCTTTTCTAGTCTCCGAAAAGGATACAAACAATTGGTCTGATCTCCTAAACTTTTTGGTTCTGTGTAGATAGAAGCTTAACTGTGTACATCAAGTTGATGGAACTTATATTTCACTTTGTTTGAATGATTAGGGAAAAAGACTGGCAGTTCAATAGTTTGATTCATGTTAGACTGAGAACAAAGCTTGGGGATGAAGGACGAATTTGTACGAAGGAAAACTCCGTCTCTATGAAAAACCAAGTAAGGAGGTTTGACTGAAAGTGCTTGCAGCTCTGACACTCTTCTGGTGGATGTAATGGCTACTAGAAAAATGGTCTTCCATGAAAGGAACTTTAAATCATAGGTATGTGAAAGTTCAAAAGGTGGAGAGGTAAGTTTTGAAAGAACAAAATTTAGATCCCAGGGAGATACAGGTTTTTGAAGAGGAGGTCTTAGCAAGGTAGTGCCTTTTAAAAATGATTTACACAATCTGTGAGCCATAAGATTAGGTTCATGTTGTCTCAAATGAAAACTGGAGATCGCTGCTAATTGAACTTTGATTGTAGCAGGAGCTGATCCCTGATGAAAAAGTTTGGTTAGAAATTCTAACACTAAAGGAATGGAAGCTGTATATGGATCTACATTTTTAGCTCGTGCCCAGAGAGAAAATATTTTCCATTTGCTAGGGTACAATTTTCTCATAGAAGGTTTGTGAGAAGACATCACAATATGTGCAACCGCAAGGGAGAAATCATGAAGCCTAACTAGGGATGGAAGTGGAGCAGCCACGCTGTCAAGTTGAGGGTGTGGAGACAGGGATGGAATGTGCCTGTCATGTGTGTCAGAAGGTCTGGTACTGGATCCAGAGACCATGGATCATCCAGAAGGCGAGGCCTGAGAAAGGGGAACCAAATCTGATGAGGCCAGTAAGGAGTGATAAGAATCATTCTATTTCCAAAGGTCTTTGCTTTCGGAATCGCTTTCGATATTAGCGGAAAGGGAGGAAAAGCATAAAGAAGTCCCGAGGGCCAATTTTGGACAAGTGTGTTTCTCTGTGTCTCCCCCGGGGGGGGGGGATAAGGGAAAAGTAGCTGCTGCATTTGGTGTTCATTGGGCTGGCAAATAGATCACAGCAAGGCTGTCCCCATTTGCAGAAAATTTGTTCCGTGACTTTCTGATTCAGAGACCACTCATGAGACATCAAGATTGCCCTGCTGAGCTTGCCGGCTATCACATTGGTTGTCCCCGGGATGTGCGTTGCAACTAGAAAGCATTGGGAAGATATCGCCCACTGCCAAACACAAAGAGCCTCTTGACATAGGTGGTAGGATCTGGTTCCCCCTTGTTTGTTTATATACCATACCACTGACATATTGTCTGATTGGATTGCTTTTGTCCCTAGAGGAAGAAAGATGTGAAGTGCTTGCAACGCTAGTAGCATTGCTCTCATCTCTAGGACACTGATATGCAAATGAGCCTCATGTTCTTGTCATGTGCCCTGGACTGTCCTTCCTAGATAATGCCTCCCCATCTGGGAGGCATTTGTGGTCACAGTAGCAATGGGTTGGCGAGAAATGAATGGTGTCCATTTGGTTAGTTGATTGGACTGGCTCCACCAATGAAGGCAAGATTCTGTTATTAAAATGGGATTAGACAGAGACAGTTGTTGAAGAGACCACTGTGAAAAGAGTAGCCATTGTAGAACTCTCATATGTAGTCTGGCTAGTGGAACTAAAGTTGTAGTAGAGGCCATGGTTCCTAGAAGTTTGAGCACTGTTTTTGCTTTGACTTTGTGCTGGGGAAGCAGGCTGTATATTTGTTGTCTTAGATTTTGTATTCTGTCTGAAGGAAGGCAAGCCATCATTGTAACTGTGTCTATTTCTGCACCTATAAAAGTCACATATTGAGAGGGTGACAAGGCAGACTTTTCCCAATTTATAGTAATGCCTTGCTGAGTGCAGACTCAGATGGTTGAATCCCTGGCTTGTAGAAGTAGGTGCCTGGTGGTGGCAGTGAGGAGCCAGTCATCCAGGTATGGAAACATTTGGAATCCAAAACGTCTCAAGTGAGCAGCTACTACTGCCATGCATTTGGTGAACACCCTGAGGGCTGTGGTGAGACCAAAGAGCAGAGCATGAAATTGGTAATGACTGGCTCCCAGCCAGACGCATAAATGACTCCTTGATGCTCTGTCCATTTTTATGTGTTAGTACGTATCTTGGAGGTCTATGAAGCACATCCAATTGTCTTTCCCTAACAGAGGGAATATAGACTGTAGTGTTACCATTTAAAACTTGGACTTCTTCACTGATTTGTTTAACTTGCTGAGATCCAAAATGGGGCTCCAGTCCCCTGTTCATTTTGGCACTAAAAAGAATCTGGAGTAAGTTCCGAATCCTACCTGGTCTGCGTCCCCAGTTTGAATGACTCTCTTTTGAAGCAACTTTTGAACTTCTATAGTTGCTTGATCCCTGTGATTGGGTGGAACATCTAGGATTTTCTTGATAGGATGAGGTGGAGAAGAGAAGGGAATGGAGTATCCTCTGGAAATTATTTTTTGTACCCACTTGTCTTGTGTGATGTTGTGCCAGGCTTCTGGGTACAAAGATAAGCGACCCCCGACTGGCTCCAGAGAATCGCAGTTGGGCCCCACTTCAGGTGCACTGATAGGGACGTCCACGAAAGGAATCGCAGCTACCCTGGTTTTGTGGACCCTCCCTCTGCCTCTAGGGCAATGTCTACCATTACTTCCTCCTCCTCTGCCTCTGGAAAAGGAATCACCTTGTGCGTCCAGGAAAAATCTCTGAGATTTCTTGAACCACATTTTTCCACCTCTCTGACCTTTAGGGTATGGTCTAGAAGGGATGGAAAAACATATTTCCATGGCAGAGAGAGGTTTCCCTTCCTGCTCACATCTGGTGAGTGTGTCTTTTACCTTTGGTCCAAACAGAGAGGTACCATCAAAGGGGGCATTAGTAAATGTAGATTTGAAGGGGTTTGCAAAATTACATAAGTGCATCCAGGAGTGTCTCCTAAGGGAAACTCCTGAACCCACTGCCCTGCTCGCTCTATCTACTGCATAAGATATCAGCCTCAAGGAGGAGTTAACAATGGAGTTTAAGGTAGACAACTGAGCAGTAACCTTCTCAGGGACTCCTTCAGTTAAAGTACGTTGGAGAGTATCTCCTAGCTCCTTTAGGAGATCTCTTTGAAGCCTAGTGAAATGGGTGAGGTAATTCAGCGATCTGAGTGTAAAAGCCGCTGAAGAGAGGATATGCTTCCCATATCTGTCCATCGTTCCAGACTCCTTGTTTGGTGGGTGGACAGATGAGGAAGTTTCCACTAGTTCCTTCTTTGTGGCTGCTGCCATCACCATGGCCTCTACAGGCACACCTTTAGTCAAAAACTCTTTCTCTTCGGGAGCTGAAAGAAATTTGTTGGGCCCTCTGGGGACTGGTTCCATGGCATCATGAGTTTTCCACACTTTTCGACTGACTAAATCTAACAGCTCATCAAAAGGTAGAGACACCCAAGAGGCTGAAGGTTGAGACCCAAAAGCCTTCCGGTACACTGGTCCCTCATCAGAAGGGGTGACAGTGGGCCAGCCACCTCTCTGTTTCAGGACCTCTAGGATATCTATGAAGGAGGTATCATCAGAGGATGACCTAGGGGACCCTTCTGACTCCTCTAGGTCAGTGTCAGAGGTAATGGACTCAGGGGAGTCTACATGCTTCCTCTTGCAAGTTCTCTTCCGAGGAGGCTCCTCAGAAGGGTATTCTGGGGAGGTCTCAGAAGACTAGGGGCCATGCAATGCGGGCTCCTGAGGCTGTGGGTCTCTGCTGTCAAGAGCGAGAGAGAGAGATGGTGCTGAGACAGAGGTTGGAGCTTGAGGGGAAGAGTATTAGTACCCTTCTGCGGAGCTGAAGACCTAGACAGCATCCTCCTCATCATCTCGAAGGCAGATCTCTCTGGCTCCGAGGACACCGCCAGTTCCGAGGAAGCGGAAGTAGCCCTCAGCTCCAGAGTGATTGGGTCTGAGATAGATGTAGGATCTGAGCTCAGCTGAGCAGAGGCACTGAGAGGTAGGCTCAGAAATGAAAAAGTTTGGGTCCGAGCATCCCCGTCGTGGCCGACTGGTGAGCTTCTGCTCCTAGACACCAAGGACGGCACCAAAGGTGTCAGAGCGGAACTCGGCTCCTAGACAGACAGTAGGGTTGTCAGAACTGACGGTTCCACAATAAGCGGCAATGATGGCTCTGGAAAACTGACATGGCTTGGAGGAGGAACAGAAGCAGGTAATATGGCCTTAGACCGCTCCGGTTCTGATTGGGTCAGAGCTGGCAACAAATTTGCTAGCGCCGACGACTTTAAAAGTCTAAGCACCACTCTCTCTACATCCTCTTCAGAAAGACTCTTGGAGGATCTGGAAGACAAGGTAGGTGACTGAGATCTCTGTAAAATCAGAGATCTGAGTGTTGGGGACACCGGTAATAAATCTTTAGACCGGCTCCAAGGTCTAGTAGTCGGCTCCGAAAAACTTGGAGCTGAGACTGGAGTGTCAATGTCAATAACCTCGACCGGCACCGAAGGCAGAGGAGCCAAAGAGTTAGAAGGTTTGTCCAGTTTAGTAATTTTTTGTGGAGGTCCAGGTAAAACAGTTGGTGTGGGAGACTGTCTTTTGACCAACTTGACTTTCTCTTTTTTTAGAAGAAGGACACCTGGAATGAGATGAAGAAGAGCTGGCTAAATCCTCCTCAAAGGAGGGTTTAAGGAGACCTTTCAAGATCAATTTGTTCTTCCTTTCCTGGAGAACCCGAGAACTAAAGGAGTGGCAAAATGTACATGTCTCCTGAAGATGTATGGCTCCCAGGCAATAAACAAAAATACTATGTCCGTCAGTCAGGGACATTTTTTTGAGAACATTTAAGACACTTTTTGAAACCCGTAGGTTTTTGGTCCTTAGATTCTTTAGACATATTGTCACAAGTATAATCACAAAAAAGGAGAGAGGACAAGGTCCTCTAACTTAAACGGGCCTAGCCCTGCTCAAGAAAAACATTGCACACAAAGAAACCAACAGAGGACTAGGTCCTCTAACTTAAACGGGCCTAGGCTTGCTCAAGAAAAAAAAAAAAAAACACTGCACACAAGGAAAACAACAGAGGAGTAGGCCCTCTAACTTAAATGGGCCTAGCCCTGCTCAAGAAAGGAAAACACTGCAGACAAGGAAAAAACAACAGAGGACTAGGCCCTCTAACTTAAACGGCCCTAACCTTGAAACGAAGGGAAGGCGAGAAAGAGAACAAACAAGCAAGCAACAGACAAAGCTAGAATAGGTCCCAACTAAAAAATAGACCTATGCCTAAGAACAAATGTAATAATAACTAGCACACAGAAAGAAAGGATACCAGTAATGAAACAAGGCCTGTGGAATTGATGGCCAATTGCAACAACAATTTGCAATAAAGTTAGAAAAAAACAAACACACTAACTACTACTAATAGGTGACAACTGTAAAGTATTGATGGATATTCATGAACAAAGTGATGTGGACAACAATGATGCAGCAAACTGCGTCACTATTACTAGACATGGGTTTACAATTTTACTGCATTGAATATTACTGATGCACATTTTGATTTATTTAAGAGAGGTTTTTCTTTTGTTCCTGACTTTAGACACGATATTGCTGATGTATTGGTTAGTTTAAAACTTTATGTGCGTAAACTTAATTTAAGAATGTTGTTTAAAGACCAGGGGAACATTATTTTTAATGAAAACACACTAGTGAGGAAAAGTACTTTCATACCTCCAGTCAATGCTGAGACCTTGTTATTTGAAAGAATTTGTGAATGTGAAATCAGGAATCTCTTGTCTAACCCCAGCCACAGATTTGAAAATATGTCCCAGGATGAGAGAAAGATTCTTGCCAAATTGGCCAGTAAACAGGATTTGAGAATAATGAAGCCCGCCAAAGGGGGCAGCTTGTGGTTATGACACAGTTTGATTTCACTTCCAGGATGTTTGACATTTTAAATGACAATAACACTTATTCTAGGATTTCTAGAAATGAATTGAATAGGGCTTATATGAAGATAGATTATTTCCTCTCAGATGCCCTTTTTCAAGGTATGATTGATGGGCCTTTGTTTAAATATTTGAGTGTGAATAATCCCAAGCTGGCAACTTTGTTTGGAATCCCCAAGATATACAAAACTATACACAGTCCACCGTTTAGACCCATAGTGTCATCTTGTGTGTCTAAAACGGAACCCCTGGCAGCACTAATAGACAATTGGGCTAGTGCAGTCACATGGGAGGTTGATCATATCTTGAAAGATTCTTGGCACTGCTTGGGTAGACTTAAAGGTATGGAAAATGTTGACACTTTTTCATTTTTGACCATTGAAGTTGTTAACCTATTTTCTGTGATCCCACACGAGGAGGGACTTGCGATGTTCCAAGAGAGTCTATACAAGAGTTCACAGGTTTCTAACAACAAAATAGTATTTCTTACAGATGTTATGGAAATTATTTTAAAAAACAATTTTCTCTTATTTGAGGGTGAAATTTACCATCAAATATCTGGTGTAGCTATGGGGGCCAAGTGTGCCCCCACTTTTGCTAACCTAGTACTCCTCGAATGAGAGAGAAGATTTGTGTTTGGCTCTGAATTCCAGGATAAAATTGTTTTATACAATCGATTTCTGGATGACTTACTTATCCTGTGGAAGGGATATGAACAGGAGACCATAGATTTTGTTAGTTATTTGAATTCCACCACCAAATTTTTCAAATTCACGAGCACATGGAAATCCAATGAGATTGATTTCTTGGACATTAAGTTGTTCAAGAATCAAAGGAACCAGGGACTGTGTAGCACTAGTTTTAGGAAAAAGTCACATTCAAATAGTATGCTGCATTTTAAGAGTTGTCACCCTTCACATCAGCTAAAAAGTATAGTTAAAGGTCAAATGGTGAGATTATCTTGCCTTGTGAGTAAAGATGGTGACTTCACCAAAGAACTGCACATTTTAATAGGGATGTTTTTGGAGAGGGGATACCCCCCTAAGTATGTTGATCAAGATTAAGATGGAAATTTTGATCAAGAGAAAAACATCTTTTCTTCCCATCTTGACTGAGGGTAATACTCAGTTACACTCTGGACCCCGACAGATGACCACAGATGTAATGGTCCTACGTTATAATACTGACTCTCAAAAAATATGCTCTGTTGTTAATAAAATCTGGAATGTCTGTTTTAGTGAAGGGACTAAGCAACTCTTTAGCAGCAAGCCCAAAATAGTGTTCAGTAGGGGAAGGAATATCAAAAACATACTAGAATCGAAATTCAGATCTAGTTATGCCTCCCTTATGTCTAAATGTGGGATGTGTAAATTTTGCAAATTCATCAGTGATGGCCCATATGCAACTGTAGTGAATTATGATCAAACTTTAAGATGCCCGGGGAAATGTAGTTGTAACACCACTATGTTGGTTTATCTTGCCAGCTGTGTGACTTGCACATCTTTTTATGTTGGCAAGTTAAAAGAGAGAATTGGGGAACATGTTAAGGCTATTAAAAACAAGGATTCACACAATGCCCTTTATGTCCATAGTACTGTGTGTGTCAATTTTAAAAAGTTTATTTTTTTTTGTGATTGGTAAGATCCGGCAAAATGACAGGGGTGGTGACCCTAAAATGGAGGTGGCAATAAAAGAAAGTAAGTGGCAGATGAGATTGAATGCCACAGTATCACCAGGGCTTAATGACAACATTTCTTTAGCCCCTGTATAAAACAAAGGGCTTGTATGATTTGATTGTTTATGTTAAATATTAATTAAGTTAAAATGACAACAAATTTTAAAAGTTTAAGCATTACTTGTTCTACCTAACATCATTATTTTGTGAATTTTGTGTTTTAAGAGTTGAATCTAAAAAGACTTTCATACATTTTGAAAGGGTTTATGGATATATATTTTAACAAAAATTTTAATGATGCCTTAATGGTTTGTGAATTAACTATGTGTTTTCATTGGTCAATTATTGTAAATGGACAATTTGGGAGGGTTTTTAAGCTGCCATTAATTTTTTGATTTTTACAACTCTGATGATGCCTATGGAACCTGTGGTGAAAGCACTTAGTTGTTGTGGTATTTGCCTCTGTTTTTGTGATTAAAGCAGTTTTTATTTCCAGTCGAGTGTTGTGACATTTTTCATCATTTTTACTGTTTTTTGCCCTTTGGCCTTGAATATTTTCAGGTATTAATTATAAACTATCTATGTATAGTCAAAAGGAACTACAATGATAATTAGAATAAGCAAAATATCTAACTTAGCCACAGCCAAGAAAGAGAGCACTTCTGAACTTGTAGACGTGGCAAATGAGATCTGGGGATTCTTACTACTGCACTATGGGATACCTACCTTGCCACGAGCCAACTGAGACTTCGAGCTTTGTAATTGGCTCCGAACCCATATGTATGAATGAAGGCGAGATAGGACTGCAGAACATCCTACATTTGTCTGTTGCTCACACATGTTCCATGGACTTTGTAACCATTCCAACATTCGTTCCTGATCAACATGAGGTTCTTCTATAAGTTTTATATACTTGCAACTATATTTATGTATTTTCCACATTTCTTGCCTTTTCATCTGATCCTTCAAATTATATTTTGTTTTATTGGCACATTCAGTTGCTGCATGATTTTTATCTACTTCTGTTTTGATTTCCATTTCTGCTTGATGCCGATATGCTTCTGCTAAGTTAAGCAGCGAAGTCATCATAGATTTATTCTCATGTTTCCAAAATTTCACTACATTTGGATCTCATGAGGTTAGCCAATGTGTGGGGTCCCACAACTGCAGATCTATACATGTACTCAATTTCAAGGAGGTCTATCCCTCCTTTGAAACAAGTAAAATAGCTTATCTTGGTATGCGCTGATTTTTATAAATCATTTGGCGGGCATGAAGCATCCTTGTTTTAATATCTATGCTTTTTTTGGTCTTTTTCTTTGGTTTGGAACAGTTTGACTGTTTGTTTTACTTAATCATCTTTTTTCCTTACTTTTAGCAGCTTGTTCCTTTTTTTTTGTTTTTTTAGTAGTCTGTTTGGTTTTTGGAATCGTAGTTAATATCTAATCTATCCAACATGTTTTGGGGCCAATTAATCACTCCAAAACTGTAAGGACAGGAACAGCAAACTGGTGTATAACCTGGCTTTTGTTCCAAGATCTCAATGAGGTTTTCAGGATCAATTTAAGTCTTCTAAAATATTCCTAAGTTTTACTCACATTTGTTCATGTTTTACTGCTGATCCTTCATCAGTTCAGAAGTATTTATACACTCCCTCTTGCTCAAGTTCTTTCATATCACATTCTTGCCCCAAGCTGATGGTTTCCTAGTGCCACAGATTTCCTGCTTTAAAGGTTGCTTTTGCACATTTATCAAGGCCAAATGACATTCTAATATCATCTGCAAAAGTTTTGAAAACCTGCAGCTGTGCTTTCAGTTTCTCATCTGATGAGCTATAAAGTTTTAAATCAACAAAGATAAGTCTTTAGACTTGTTTTCTAGGAGCCAAATTATAGCCATGGCCTAAGCTGTTAAGTAAACAGCTTAATGGGTTAAGGACAAGGCAGAACAGCAATGGTGACAGTCACCCTGGAATATCCCACTTTGAAATTTTATCCCTGTGTTAATAATTTGTCCTTTACTCTGGCTTAATTGCGAAGTGGTTTGCCATTGTTTCATGGTCACTGTAATGTAGTCAATCAGTGTAGGGTCAATGTTATACATTTTTAAACACTTTTATCCATGGATGTGGGATACTCTCAAACGCTTTTTTGTAGTCAATCCATGCCATACTCAGATTCTTTCCCTTTTTACAGTTCTCCACTTTGACTTTAACAAGTGATCCTTTGTTCCATGTGACTTTCTTTTACTGTCCTTTTGTTCTTATGCCATAATTTACTTTTCTTCTAAATGACTATAAACTCCATCAATATCAATTCCTGTTTATAGTGTATATGTCATCAGAAGGCAAGTTATTGGTCTATAATTTTAGGGGTAGCTTGCAGGTTCACTCTTAAGTAGGAGCATTTTTTTACCTGTTAGCCAGATTGGTGTCTGTTCGCGGTGTGCATACATATCTTACTCATGGCTAGGTTTTCATGCAAAGATGTTAATACTTTTAACCAAAAGTTAGGTACTGCATCTGGTCCTGGGGTTTTCCACTTAGAGGCTTTTCTTAACTTTGTTGCAATCTCTCTGGCTGTTACTTCATCCCATTTCATATCCTGTACCTTTCCATTTCTTATTGCTGCTTTTACTTTTATCCATTTAACATCTTTGTTGTGTTCCACAGGATCTTCATAGATAATTTCTCCCACATGCATCTACTGCCTGTTTTTTTGGTGGTCTTTCAATTCCTTTTACCTTGTTTCCCAGTTCTCTAAAACTTTTTTAGGTCACCACTAAGAGGCATATTTTGTACTTTTCCTTTACATTTATCTGTGTGTATTCTAAGTTTTTCCACTTGTGATCAAATTTGTAATTTATTTGAGATAGTGCATGATAGATGCTGATCCGTTCTTATACTGTGCACTGCTTTTATCACATCTATCTTTCTTAGTATTTTTGTTGATCTATTTCCTCTTCTATAGTCTTCTAACAGTGACACTTGTCTTAATTGCTTTATATTTTTCTGTCTCCTGTTTCTTTCCTTGCTGGCTAGCTTCAAGTGATCTTTTATACTGGTTTCTTGTGGAAGGCTTCAAAATATCTTGATATGGCACCTGACCAACTGCTTCCTGTTCCACTGGTTTCCCCTTAATTTGGATATCCATTGCTCTGTCCTGTTGTGGTGCTTTCTGCATTAGAGTTTCTACACAGAATCCTTCACTTTGCAGGTGCTCCATAATAAGAAGTTATGTACCTACCATAACGTTCCATGTTAGTTGTCTTCTTCTCGCCTTCTTTCTTGCTGGTTGGGTTCAGAGCCGACCTTCGGCTCCGACTCGGCCATTTTCTAAAGCACGAGAGCTACTTACTGGCTCGAGGCCTCCCTATATCCCACAATGCCTGGCACTAGACCCCCAGATCTCATTTGGAAGATCTAACACCATGATAATACAAGAGGACAACCGTCCCAATAGCAAAAACTTCAGCTATAGGGCTGAAGAGAAAGGTAGAGGACATAATCGGTAAAGACTCAGCCAGTGACAAGACCCATAGGAGGACTCTTCTCGGTCCATCTAGGCTAGGGGGATGGAGGGTGGGCCGCAAGAAAGAAGGCGAGAAGAAGACAACTAACATGGAACGTTATGGTAGGTTCATAACTTCTTAATGTTAAGTTGTCTCTCTCGCCTTCATTCTTGCTGGTTGGGACAGCGTCCCTAGCACCTTAGTCCTGGGTGGCTCATCGGAACAGACCCTTGAGCACAGTGGAACCAAAATCAGCTCTGCTCCTAGAGGCCAGATCCAATTTATAATGTGAAATGAAGGTATGAGGGGTGGCCCATATGGCCGCCGCACAAATGGCTTCCATAGGTAGTCTTGATTAAAAAGCTACTGATGTAGCTAAAGCCCTAGTAGAGTGGCCTTTAGGTTTAGCAGGGAGTTCTTTATTCCTCAACTGATAAACAAGGGTAATAATACAGGATAACCACCTGGATAAGGTTACTTTAGACACTGGTCGACCCTACTTACCCTCCACATAGGACAGGAAGAGTTGGTCTGATTTCCTTATTTGCTCAGTCCTATGCAAATAGAAATGTAATTGCCTATGAACGTCCAAATGGTGTAATTTGTGTTCAGCTTTGTTGGAATAATTTGGAAAAAAGACTGGCAGATCGATGGATTGATTCAAATTATTTTCGGAGGTGACCTTAGGAAGGAACGAAGGATTAGATCTGAGTGAAACTCTATCCTTATGGAAAACTAAGTAAGGAGGATGAACACAAAGGGCTTGAAGTTCAGAAACTCTCCTCGCTGAAGTAATGGCCACCAAAAAGAGGGTTTTCCAAGTAAGCAATTGCAAGGAACAGAAAGCTGCTGGTTCAAAGGGAGGCAGTATCAATGAAGCTAGGATTAAATTTAAGTCCCACAGAGGCGGGAGATCTCTCACTGGAGGCCTGAGCAAGATTGTTCCTTTCAGAAAGGCTTGGCAAAGCTTATGGGACATGATGCTGGTTTCTGAGAGGCCCGTATGGAAATTAGAGATTGCCGCTAGCTGAACTCTAATGGTGGCAGAAGAGGAGCCCGCTTGAAAAAGTTTTGCTAAAAAGTCTAGGACGTTATGGACAGGGGCCGTGAAGGGATCTATATTTCTAGCCTCTGCCCAGAAAGAGAAACATTTCCACTTACTAGCATAAGTCTTCCTGGTTGTAGGTTTGTGCGAAGAAAGGATAATCTCATGCACTGAATGGGAAATACTGGGAAGCCTGGTTAAGGTTGGAAGTGGAGCAACCAAGCAGTGAGGTTGAGAGACTGAAGAGATTGATGCAGCCTGCCCGACTGATGGATCAAGAGGTCCGGAACTGGGTCCAGATTCCAAGGCTGCTCTAGAAGGTGACGATGCAGGAACAGGAACCAGATTTGTCGAGGCCAGTAAGGGGCAATGAGGATTATCCTGCACGGTAGCTTTCTGAATTAGTTTGGGAATTAGGGGAAAGGGTGGGAATGCATACAGAAGTCCCTGGGGCCAATTGTGAACTAGAGCATCTCTGGGGGAGTGTCCGGAAAGAGAGTGAAGAAACCGTCGCACTTGCTGTTGAGAGGAGTTGCAAAACGGTCGCAGCAAGGCTGACCCCATTTGCGGAAGATTTTGTCCGCTACTGTCTGATTGAGAGACCACTCGTGAGGCATGAGAATAGCTCTGCTTAGCCTGTCCGCTATGATGTTGGACTTCCCAGGGATGTGTGTTGCTGTCATAAACCGTTGAGAGGAGATCGCCCACTGCCATAGTCTGAGTGCTTCTCAACATAAGGGATAGGACTTGGTTCCGCCCTGCTTGTTGACGTACCACACTACAGACATATTGTCTGTCTGAATTGCAATGGTCCCAGTGGGTAGAGAGTTCTGAAGAGCTTGCAACGCTAAAAGCACCGCCCTCATCTCCAAGACGTTTATGTGCAAGTGGTACTCGTGGGGTTGCCAGGTGCCCTGGACAGTCCTGCCCTGAAAATGCCCCCCCAACCCGATCAGGGAGGCATCCGTGGTCACCGTGGCAACTGAAGGAGGAAGGACAAATGGTCTGCCCTGGGGTACTGATGGAGAGACCATCCACCAAGCCAAGTGGTCTTTGCATGATTATGTAATTATCATCTTGTGAGACAAAGGAAGTTGTTGAAAGGACCACTGGGTGAAAAGCATCCACTGGAGAATCGTCATGTGAAAACGAGCCAGGGGAACTAATATGATCACTGCTGCCATGAGACCCAAGGTTTTTAGGATGAATTTGGCCTGAATCTTTCTGCATCCTAATAATACCTGTACATGTCGGCGAATGTCTGCACTCTGTCTACTGGAAGTCTTGCAGATAGATCTTCCGTATTTAATCTTGCGCCTATAAAGGTTAAAGACTGACAAGGCGACAATGTAGACTTTTCGAAATTTATTGAGATACCTAGGTTGGAGCATGTTTGGATGGTATAATCCCTGGCTCTCAGCAATTGATGTCTGGTGGTAGCAGTAAGGAGCCAGTCATCTAGATATGGAAACGCCTGGAATCCTTGCTGTCTCAGGTGAGCGGTAACCACTGCCATACATTTAGTGAACACCCTGGGAGCTGTGGTGAGACCAAAGGGCAGGGCTCTGAACTGGTAATGACTGGCTCCCAGCCGGAAGCGGAGAAACCTTCTGGAACATCTGTCCATTTTGATGTGGTAGTACGCATCCTGAAGATCTATGGAGCACATCCAATTGTCCTGACCCAAAAAGGGTAGAATGGACTGAAGCGTGACCATCCTGAACTTCATTCTTTGAACAGACTTGTTTAGTCTGCTGAGATCCAAAATGGGTCTCCAGTCCCGTCTTTTTTGGTAGCAAAAAGAACTTTGAATAAATTCCGGATCCTTGCTGGTCTGCTGGGACTTGTTGGATGGCCCGTTTTTTTAGCAGTCTTGAAATTTCTTGTACTGCCTGTTCCCTTAGACTGGGTGGAACATCTGGGATGGGGTTGTTTGATTTTAAGGGGGTGTGGACAAACGGGATTTTGTAACCTCCGGATATGATAGACTGTACCCATCTGTCTCGAGTGATGAGACGCCAGGCTTCTGGGTACAGAGACAACCTTCCCCCAACTGCCTCCGAAGGCAGACAGCCAGGCAGCCCCTCAGGGGTGCTGGAAGGGCTTGTCAGAGAAAGATTCTCTGCTGCCCTGATTCTGAGGACCCCCTCTGCCCTGCGGGTGGCATCTATTGTTGTTTCCTCCTCTGCCTCTTCAGGGAAACTCGCCATGTGTGTCAAGCGCAGCTCCCTGGGGTTTTAAACACATCTTTCCACTCTTCTGACCCTTAGGGTATGGTCTAGAGGGAGTGGAAAAATGGACTCCCACGGCAGAGAGAGTCTTGCCTTCCTGCTCACACCTGGTAAGGGTATCTTTCACCTGAGGTCCAAACAGAGCCGAACCATCAAAACGGGTGTTGGTGAAGGACGCCTTGAAGGGATCAGCGAAGTTACATAACCGCATCCAGGCATGTCTTCTCAAAGCCACGCCTGTGCCTGTGGCCCTACTCGCCCCATCAGCCGCATACGAAATGAGCCACATGGAGGGGTTGACAATAGAATTAAGAGTCGCCAGCTGGGAGTTTATCTTGTCTTGAGCCCCTGCAGCTGATGGATCTTGCAGGGCATCTCCTAGCTCCTTGAGGAGATCCCTCTGAAGACGGGCGAAGTGGCACAAATAATTCACCGACCGCATGGAGAAGGTCGCTGAGGAAAACATCTGCTTCCCGTATCTATCCATCATCCTAGACTCTTTATTAGGGGGATGGACAGGTACAGAAGTGTCAGCCAACTCCTTTTTCATGGCAGCTGCTACCACCATGGCATCAACGGGTAGGGTCTTAGTCAAAAACTGTTTATCTTGAGGGGCCATAATAAACTTATTGGGCCTGCAGGGGGTTGGTTCCAGTGTGTCCAGAGCTGACCATGGCTTCTGAGCCACTACCTTCCATCAATGGATCGAAGGGCAGAGACACCCAGGAGGTGGAGGGGTGAGAACCAAACGCATCCAACTATACCGACTCGTCCTCAGAAGGTTAAGGGCAGACCAGTTCCCCCTCTGCTTAAGGATTTCAAGGATGTCTGAGAAAGAGACATCTTCAGAGGGGGGATCTTGGGGACCCTTCTGAATCCTCCAAGTCAGTATCTGACGTGACAGACTTTGGGGAGTCAAAATGTTTCCTCTTACATTTCCTCTTTTGAGGGGGCTCCTCTGAAATCTCAGGGGAGGCCTCGGAAGAGGAAGATACACCCAGTGGGGTGACCTGGAGCATTTGATCCCCTCGCTTGGGGTCTGGAGGAGGGGCAGAGACCAAAGTAGGCACCCTGGGGGGAGGAGCTGAAGGGGCTGATCGAGGTGCAGACTCAGAAGTCAGCATGCTCCTCATGACCTCAAAGGCACCCCTGTCTGGCAGAGAAGAGGGCCCCCGCTCCAGAGAGACAGGAATCCTCTCCGGCATCAAAAGGGACGGCTCTGAGGCCGATGTAGGAGCTGAGCTTACCTGTGCCGAGGCTCCGAGAGGGAGAATGAGGTCGGACAAGGGTCTGATGCAACTCGCCCCCTCAGAGCCGACAAGGGAGTCTGGGTGCCCAGATCCCTCCAAGGACAGAACCATTGAAGAAATTGGAGCTGACGAAGGAGCCGAAAGGGGAAGCATTGGTGCTGTTTCCAGGATCCAAGCCCCAACAAGTTCCGGCTCCGAACTGACAGGAGTCATCGGAGGAGGAACTACTTCAGAAACAGGAACAGCCACAGTCTAATGAGGAGGGCTAGTTAACATTTTAGCCAGGGCCTGCGATTTGAGGAGTCTACTAACCACTCTCTCCAAGTCGTGATCGGATAGCCTCGAGGACCGAGAAGAGTGGGACCAATGGCTCCATTCAGACTGTAGCAAAGGCGATCCTGGAGCCGAGCGAATCGACTCTAGGGATGGCAATCTGGATTGCTTACAGCTCCCTGACAGCTCCGACGCCAAGGTCGGAGCCGAGAGAGATTTAGATACTTTGGTTCCGGCCGGAACCGAAATTGAAGCAGACGCTCCACCTGGCGATGGCTCCGTACTGGGAGCAGATGGCTTGGTGGGTTTAGGGGTTTTCGCTGGCTGAGACTTCACCGGAGACCCCTCGGGTTTTAGTAACTCCCTGAGAATCAGCTTGTTCCTACACTCCTGCAGGACTCTCGGACTAAAGGCATGACATACTGAGCAAGAGTCCTGCAGGTGTAGGGCACCTAAACAATAAACACAAGAAGTGTGACCGTCTGTCAGAGACATTTTCTGACAGCACGAGTCACACTTCTTGAACCCTGATACCTTGGTATCCTTTGACATGTTAAAGAAAAAAGGAATACCGATGGATGAATGTTAGACTACTGCAAACAAAAAAAAAAGCTCACACACACACACACACACACACACACACACACACACACACACTAGTCCCACACCTTCACACAAAACACTAAAGGTAACTGTACTAACAAAACTAAGAGACTATTATCGTAGACTACAAAGGCTAAACACTACTTCCTTCTGGAACAATTTAAAAGGGAAGGGGATAGCCTCTAATTTAAATGGCCTACTTAGGGAGATGGGGGGAGAACTCTCTAAGTAAAAAAACGAGTTTCCCAAGGGTCAGAAAACACAGGAAAAAGTAAGACTAATCTACAGTACTACTCTAATTAAACAAGAAACTTGAAAAATATACACTAAAAGTTTTAACTACTAATATTACAAAAAGATGAATACGACCTGAACCTCGTAGCTCAAGCAGCAAATGAGATCTGGGGGTCTAGCACCAGGCATTGTGGGATATAGGGAGGCCTCGAGCCAGTAAGTACCTCTCGAGCTTTAGAAAATGGTTGAGTTGGAGCCGAAGGTCGGCTCCGAACCCAACCAGCAAGAATGAAGGTGAGGGAGACAACTTAACATCCTCATTTTCTACATTTTTAACTTTCCCATTACTGATCTCCTTTTCTACTTTTCCTCTTTGTCGTCTTATTTTTTTATTATTGTAAAGGTTTCCATATCTGGATTCCTTTGCCTGTATTTCTCTTCAAATATCTTTGGTGCTGCTCTTTTTGTATTGATTAGTTTTTATTTCCTTTGCATAAATATTATACCATATTAAATCTCTTTTTTCTTTCCAATGTCCACAATTCTTCAGATGTCGCCTGATCTTCCTGCTTCTCCTTACTTTGGGTACTCACTGCATCATGCTGTGATGTAGTCTGTGTTAGAATATCTACATTAAATCCTTCACAAACACTCCATAACTTCAACTTCTATTTCTTTAACTTCTGCTTCACTAATCTTTTATTCCACATTACATATTTGTGATATTAATTTTCACAAATCTGTTGCATTAATCAATGCAGATTTTCATTTGAAGCTTCTGACAGTTTTTCTTGAGAAAGTATTTCTCTTTCCTCTAATTTCTGTCTTAATCATTTTGTATATCATGTCTGGAAATTCTGGACTTTTTGCATAATAGTAACAATACATAATTTCTATTGTATCCTCAATAGTCCAGTCTGTTGTCCTTATTGCTCTTCTTTGGCCTATCAGTTTTGTTTGTGGACTGCTACTTCTACAACAGGAGGGGCATCCATACCCTGAGTCTGGCCTACCCCCATTGTAGGAATGTTTCTGGATTTTGAGGATTCTACATTGTCATTTTTTCCTGTCCTGGCACCAGTGAGCCTATCAGGATTGGGCATTTTTTTATCTTGGGACATGTGCATCCAGATATCTTTTTTGTTTTTGACTTACTTGTGTCCATGATATATGCTATAGAAATGCAGTCTATCAGTCTCTCTTTGGTGAGATTTTTTGAAACAGGGTCCATCTCGCAAATGTACTCAACAAGACTTGAGGATGAATTCAACTTCAGCGCTACTACTCTCCTTTGCTTGCTGACTTTTCATCTCTCCGGAGAGATTGTGCCACCATAAGGTTCTGTTGATGTTGCAGCAAAGGTATGAATCCCTGGACCAAGTTTTTCTAATTTGATTTGCTGATGCTCTACAAAACCATTAATAATGGATTGCAAGATGGCTTGTATGCCAAACACAGGTCACCTCTTGAATACCCTTATTGATCATCAAGGTTGCACTTGAATAGGGTTATTTGAGGAGTTCTGTTTCACATGTGATGGGAGCTTATTCTAAAGTAGTGGTAATCGCTGGGATATATAGTTGTCTCCAACATGTTCTGTTGATGTCACAGATAGGTTGAGATCCCTGGAATGAGCTATTCTGGTCCCATTTTGTTTGTGGATGTGCAGCAATTCCATTAGGGCAGGATCCAAGACTGCTCTGCAGCCCAGGCACAGATTGCTAGTCCGCAGCATATATGATACCAAGTATGGTGACAGGGCTTTCAGTCTTTCCATTTAAATCATGTTATTGGGTCCATGGATTCTGCAGATAAGAAACCTCTGTGGTCTCTGCAGTTGTTGCAGGTGTCTGAGTTACATACAGAAGGGAGCTTGACAGTTAATGGTCTGATTACAGGTAGAGTACAGTGGTGCTGTCAATGTTTTAGTTTAGCTATTTAGCCATTAGCAGAATTTTTTTTTTTTGGTAGCCCAATAGAGATGTGATTCATTTCTTTATATCCATTAGTATTAACATAATTTCTATTATCTTTTCTTGCACTGATAGCCATGGTATCCATAAAGGAAAGCAATCATGAGTCTTCTGTAACAAGCAGGACTACTTTGAAGCTGTTTGGATCAATGTAATGTTGATTTTAGTTTTGTGTGTACAAATACATGGAGTGGTCTGCACTGGGAATGAAATGAATCCTTGTGAAATAAGTGCAAGTCCATACTGTCAAAATGTTTCTTTTCAGTGCATATTAAATGTCAGTGTTACCCATTGAGGGGTTTGGTTTCACTTTGTTTTTTGGGTACTGGGGCAGAGCAAGGGTGTGTTTAGCTAAACTGTATTCTGATTGCTCACTGTGGGGCCCTGTGAGTGATGACTCTGTACTGCTTGATTGCTTGTGGTACTTGCACTTGTGTTATTACCAGGTGCACACACACCTGGTAATAGAACTGGAATGACCACCTGGGAAATTGTGTTTTGTTGTTGCATGCTACTTGAAATATGTCATTATTTCAACCTTTTCCCTGGGGTAGCCCAAGTTTGCCTTACAGAAGCCATTTTCAGTGGATGCCCATGGAGAGGTGTTCCAAAATACATTTAGTATGGACAAATTGGGTAGTGTAGTCGGAAATACATATGCTTTCACTGAACTGCAAATTAAAACTATTCAAGACAACCTTAGGGCAGGTTTACAATTGGGTGCAAGCATAGACACAGCAATAGTCAAAGCTTTCAGCATCACAGTAGTAAACTGGTTACTGACACAGGATATTTACAGTGAATTTTCCAAAGTTTTTTCAGCGCACAATGGTTTTCCTTGTGGTAGACATTGGGAAGCAGTCCTGATGGCTTTTTCATAGAAATTGGAGGGGGAGTGGGAGCAATTAAAAGACACAGACAGAAAAAGAGGGCATTGTAAGGTGTTTCAGGCAGAAATAGATCCCTTTATTTTCACATATCTCCATTTTTTAAAAATTCTTCTGTCTGTCTGCTAATGTAGGTGAGAAACCATTTGGTTTGCCATTGTCAGTACCCGTCCTTTCATTGTTTCAAGAAAAATGTTTTGTTTGCTTGCAGCACTGACGGCTGATGTCATTGGTGTCAAGTGCTATTTATGGGCTTGCCAAATCCCTTCAGATATTCACTCTCAAGATTCGGAAGTTAATCACCTAGCCAGGCTGCATAAGCTCAATCTGATTATATCTGGCTGTGATGTAGTGTAGTCGAGGGAAGTTCATAACCGAAAAGCAAGTCTGGGCCTCTTAGTTTAAGCATATTAACTCTTGTCAAACAGATTAACTGTTACTTCATAAAATCTTTGTTAGCGTGCCTGTGGCAGAGCATCTCTTAGCTAAGAAGTGATACATCTACTGTTTGCAGTGTCTGGAATGGACATGTGGCTTGTCACTGTAGACCATTAAGCACGCATCAGCAGTAGCCAGTATCACTAAACATTGCATGTTTTGTCTGCTTAACTTGGCAGTTATTCCCAAGATGCATTTCTTGTGCTGAAGTGCACTCCAATAACATAACAGGCTCTCAGCATGGCACACATCTTAAAACAGTCACTTTCAAGTATGTTATGCCTTTTAGCTATTTAGTTGGATCAAAGCATGTCTTCCAGAGTTGGGAGTAAAGCAATCCTGTCAGATTAATGTACAATTTTTGCCCATGTTATCCATTTTCTCCGATAGTATTAACTACCCAAATGGTATATGAAGGGCAGCACAGTGCAAGACAGGGGTATCAGTTTGAGCCAACCTATCGTCCCAGAAAGCCAAGGAGGAAACGATGTTGCATGAACAGCAGTAGTGACATGGAAAGCCAAGCAGTTGAGCCTGATGTCTCTAGTCTGCATGACATGAAGTGGTGCTTATGCGGACACTGCTCACTGATGAGCAAGGCGTGAATGCCTTTGTTGTATGTTATCACCACGTGCTACAGAGAAGTGGAGAGAATTGAACTCCACATCAGATATGAATTCCTGAATTACCATGCATCCAAAGTTTGTCTCAGCCTGCTTATTACCACACATCCTGCAAATGATATTCTGGCAGCAGTACATGCTTAGAGGAAGATTCCGATGCACGCAATGGAATAACAGGTATGAGTGTCAGTGTGTGACTGCAGTGTGGATTGGTTGGGCATGTGAATGGCTGGTTGTCTTTTTTGACATTGCAAGTTAAAGGGTAAATGTGGAAAGTAGCAGAAAAGGATGGAAGCAATAGTACTGCAGTGCCACATATTTGTGTACGGCCACTCGGGACTGAATTGTCAGTCACACTTTCACTGATGTTGCCTAGCAATGTTGATGTTGATGTGGCTTACCATTTCATTGCAATGGTGCAGACTCTGAATATGTAGGATTTGGCAGTACTGGACATATGTAACTAATTGTGTAACGCTGTACGGCTGTGCTGATTGCAGTACTGTCGATGGATGTCTGTAAATTTCATTCCACTTGCTGTAAGCGGTCATCTCTCTAGTGACATTTTGCAGTTGACATTACTTTTTTTGCTATTTTAGGTTGTACAGTCTGGTGGCGTACAGAGCATTTTTTTGTGGATCTATAACAGGAAACTTGGCTTTGGAAAATCAAATAGTCCTCCCAGCATGTGTAGTGGCACATATACAAGTTGACCTTCCAGCTGAAGAGACAATTGCACTGGGTTTCAGCCATTTGAAGGACTGTGGATTTTTTCAGAGTACTAATATGGCATGCAAATTCTTGTCGCTTGTAATAAAGCATGGAGTAATTGATATAATTCAGTAATAGGTTTTGTCATCTGGTATCAATAAAGCGTTTGAACCATTATGTGCCTACGTGGAATAATTGACCATTTCCGATGAGTACACATTTACATGGGTGCGTGTATTACAGTCCTGTCAGTAATGTGGCCACCTTGCTGCAACACATTAAGTTTACATGAAATGTTTCCATGTGTAATCTTTACGGAATGTTGGTATGGCCACATCAGGAAATGGTAGTGGAAACGGCCTGTGATAAGCATATGACAAAAGGTAATAGTATGGGCACAGACTGTCATTGCTATGTGTTTGGAGGACATAAGTTGTATTTGTAGCAACTGCAAGTTTTACATGTTTTGAAAGTTCAGTTTTCATGTACGAGTATACTTTCCCCTTGCTGAGCTATCAACATAATTTGTCCATCCAGATGTGCATATGCATGTCAGCTGCTTATACCTGCTCACTCTGGCTGCATGCTGGATACTGTGCCTAAACCAGTAATGTGCTTACTTTTGTACCATTCAATTTATGTAAGGTATTGAAGACTGCAGTAGATGTTGTAATGTAAGTACAGGGGGTATTAGAGGATGTAGAAGCTGATGTAACACCTATCTGGATGTCTGCTTATACAACATAAAATACAGGTTTTACATGGTCTGTCACATGCAGTGTGCAATGTTCAGATGTAGACAATGGGCTGGATTTATGAAAGCTTGCATGGAGTTGTAGAGTAGTGTAAGACATCAGACAGGCAATATGTCTGCCGTGTGATCCAGGAACAGCCGGCAGGGGCGTGCACGAGAGCTGCTAAAACTACTCTTGCACGGACAGCATCATGATATGCAAATTACCTCATTTGCTGGTAAAAGCCATGCAAATGAGGTAAATTTGCAATTCAGGAAACACTAACCTGTCTGTGGAAGATTAGTTTTATCTGCAGAAATGTACTCCTTTGGTAAGGGAGTACCGTTCTGCAAATAGCTAAACGGAGCTATGACAGCTCCAAATAAAGGATGCATATAGTTGAGGAAGCATGCCAATGGCTAAATATAAGGCCAATGGCATTTATAAATGTTTAAAATTATTAAAATCTAACTCCCCCCCGATCTCCAATGTTTAACCGTAGCACCGAGCAAACATGCAGCACTTTAAAAACAAAAAAATAATTTAAAAATAGCCATTTTCACTAAAAAGCTTATCCTGCCATGCAGATGAATGGCAGGCTGAAGACAACATGGCCACTGAGTAGTGGTTGCTAAGGGGGGGGGGAGCTCAGTGTGAGAGATGTAACCATGCATTAGTAGGCAATCCTATGCAAACGAGGATAAGGATAGTGAATCCCAATTTTCCCCAGTGTGAGCCATGTCCCAAGAATGTAAGTGTAGGAGTAGGTGAGTAGTAGAGTAGAATATAAGTAACATCATGGGGGGGGGGTGTCAGAAAGGCTGTAAGTTTATTGGAGCACAGTGTCTTGTATTTGCCCTGAGTTGCTTAGGATTGCAAGAGGCGTGTCTACAGTTGTCTTTTTTGAAAACCAGAAACCAAAGGAGTACGCCGTGGATATATCTGAAATTTCTTGCAAACATCCACACAGCTTGTGCGCATGTGTGCGCTTGTTTGCGCTGCACTGCCCTGGGCAGAAACAGAAAGGGAAAAGGAAGGAAAAGAAGTAGTAGGAAGTTAACCAAGGAGAACTAGCAGAGCTGCCAGGTGAAATATATCAGAATCAGCCAATTACACAGGTAGCAGACTAGCCCAGCCCAGCAATTTAAACTCTGCAAACAGCATTCTTCCCTGTTTTTTCCAAAGAACTCTGCAACACTGCAGTATACAAAGAGGGAAAGCTTAAAAACTTTAAAGTCAGACAAAATGTTAGGGGCTGCTCTTGCTATCATAAACCAACATGTGCAAGGTGCTGAGGGTGGTGATGTTGTGAATGCTGCTGAGCAACCCACAGTGAGGAGAAGGAGAAGAGTGTACAGACCCAGGGTAACCTACCAGGGGCTACATGAGCTGGAGATAGTGGAGCGCTATAGGGTGGACAGAGACCTCCTGCAGCAAATTGTTGAGCTGTGCCAGCCACGCCTCACACACAGAACCAACAGAGGGGAACCTATCCCAGTGGATACCAAGGTATGTGCTGGCCTACAAATACTAGCTACAGGTACCTTCCAGAGACCAACTGGTGATATGATGGGGATTTCACAGGCATCAGCATCCAGGGTATTGCACCAGTTCCTGGATGCCATGTCAGCACATGTCGGTGAGCATGTATATTTCCCCAATTCCAGTGAGGCATTGGCTAGCAATATGTGTCTTTTCCACCAAATAGCAGAATACCCTGAGGTAGTGGGTGCAATAGATTGCACGCACATTCACATCAAAGCACCACCCAGTGAGTAGGGTAGGGTCTACATCAACCACAAGGGCTTCCCCTCCATCAACTACCAGGTCGTATGCGATGCCCAGGGCATAATAATGAATGTGTGCTGGCTGCCCTGGAAGTTATCATGATTCCCACATCTGGCATCTGACACAGCTGTACCAGAGATTTGCCAATGGGGACATCCCTGATGGTCACCTAGTGTGGGATGCTGGATACGCACTGGAGCCGTGGCTGATGACACCCATCAGAAATGCACACACACCAGAACAAGAACTCCATAATGAGGTGCACACAGAAACAAGAAACATAATTGAGCATGTGTTTGGGATGCTCAAGTCATGGTTCCAGTGCCTGGACACATCTGGTGGAGCCTTGCAGTACTCACCAACTACACGTACCCAAATTGTCATGGTATGTGCCATGCTACACAATATGCTCCTGTGGAAACAGCTGCAGCAGGAACAACATGGGGCAAGGCCAAACAGCCCCCCACCATTGCCAAGGCCTGCACAGGCACAGCATTACTCGGAGGAGGAACAACCTGAGCCTGCCCGAGTAGGCAGAAGGAGGTGTGTCTAGTATGCCCTGGCCTTGGCAAAGAGGCAACGCATAGCACATACACTGACTCAGTAGGAACCCTGGAAATGACACCTCTCTCTGACTCACACATACAGTAAAAGGGATGACTGACTTGACACTACCTGTTTTCAAACATGTACAGGGAGTGTAATATGTGCACCCAACACAGGCAACCCTGCAGCACCACCTGAGGCATGAGCCCCTATTTTAAGCAATATAAAGCACTGCTAAGCAAAATTTACCAGTATTGAGCATATTTAAATACAATTGCGCATAGCTGCGCACCGCATTAACCAGGGCAGAGTTGAGCAAAGTCAGATAAACACGCTCACACCTGCTTTACTGTTCCTTAACCAGTCAGGTCTGCCCAGCAAGAAAATAAAAAGCAGTGACAGGGCTCGAACTCAGGATACTGTGCACTATAGTCACAGTACTGAACCACTAAGCCATGACATTTCACTGGCACAGACACAACTTAAGTCACTCACACATACCAGTTGGAGAGGTCACATACCTAACAGTCACAGCCAGCAGGACAATTGTAGACAAACACAAACAAATGCTGTATCCTGCCCTCTGAAGAGGCATATGAGTAACATCCCCCAGGCCTATGCAGACAGATAGCAGGCCAGGCAGTGTGATGTGGGTTGGGTAGGCTATGAAGTCACAAACTAATATGCGTGTAATTGGAAGCTAAGGTCTGTAGTACATTGTTATGCCTCAAGCCAGTACGATAGGCAACAGTACAGACTGAAATGGAGTACCTGACATAACAGTGCAGGCCTAGCAAATGTGTAAGTGTCAGGTGTACCCCTCATCCTATGAACACCCATAGTAACAATCAGGTCTGCCCCTCTGGGTAGAAATGTACAAATAATAGCTATCCCCCCTGTATGTAGAAATGTTGATAAGTCTATGCAAATTGACTCATAGAAGCCCTGCAGGCACAGCGTGCTTCCTGTCGATGTACAACACAAAGGTGAGCCCTGAAGTAAAAAAACAACTTGATTTTTCACACACATATAGTATATATGCCCATAGTGGGCATGCTCACACACTTAAACAAATTTAGCAAATTTCAGTCAGCAACATACTGAAAGGTCATACTGGGCATGCTCACACACACAGGCCATGTCTGAGTACAGCAGTGGGCCACACATATCTGGCAGTTGCAGTTCTTACTCCAGACACTTGTCACTATTCACCAATCCTGCCTTGAGCACACAGTGATATGAAAACAGACCCATATAATATATTGGGCGCCTGTCATAATCAAACTATGTACTACAAGTACTTAAGTTGTTCAATGAAAGTGAAAATGCAAAGATGATCAATAAATCTCCGATCAGTATCATCAAGAAACAATGAACACTCCTAACATTATCCAAGCCATGTTCTGGCAAAAATATTGCTAGAGAGTCCATAGAGAACCATGAAGCTTTATTTCGCTATGTCATAAATATCAATGTAAACTCATATATGTTCTGAGTCAGTGCAAAGTGTAAAGGAATCATGTAAATGACTGACATTGCCAACATCTTGTCAGACAGGTACATACATATTTACCTCCCTCCCACTGACAAAAGGGCCCATTACCATACCTGGAGATTGTGAAAACCCATAAATCACATATACAATGGTTAAACAGCTCTATCCAAATCTAAAAACACGGCGTCTATGGGTTGACATGGTTTCCCTGGCTGTGTCATATGTGAACTCCAAAAGAAACAGACCCTGCACCTGAACAGTCTGTTGAGACTCACCCTCTGTACAGGATATGAAACTGTTGAATGGGTTACAGCAACGTTTGGCACACTCCACATGTGTCAGTGCACAACAGACCATGGGAACTATAGTCTTATAAGCCTAATAAGCCTGATCTGCAAGGCCATGGAGTCCTTCATTATGGAACTCATAAACAGAGCTATTGGGAGGCTACAAACACCCAACCCTACCCATTGTGGTTTGATCAGGGGCAGATCATGGTTCCTAAACCTGCTAGACAGTTTTCAAGCCAGTCACCCAGGACATACATCAATGAAATGAGCTCCACATGGCCTACATAGACCTTGAAAAGCCCTTTTCCAACATCCCACACACGTCGTATCCACAAAATCAACAACCTGTGCATAAACACGTATGTCATCTGATGGATTGCCAGCTGGGGCACAGATAGAGCCCACAAGGTAAGAATTGTGGTCTCCTGTTCAAGCTGGTAACAACTGCTGTCCCCCATGGCTCAGTCCTGGGACCCTGCCTGTCTGGTGTATACTTTTCAGAAATACAGTCAAACACACGAGGGCTATGTTTAACAAAGTTTGTGGATGACTGCAAAAAGGTTGTCATAATCGATGTTTGGGACAATAGAGACATCCTTAAAAAGGGTCTCAGTCAGACATATGTGGTGTCAAAATTATGGCCTCGAGCTACAGTCATACAAATACCACATAGGTGCCAACACCCTAAATATGGAGGTAATAATAAGGGATCTATGGACACATGTGGATAGTCATCTTTACTTCCAGAAACACATTCACAAAGTGGTTAGAAAATCATGCTATGTGTTCCCACAAATTTCCAAGGTCTTTGCATGTAGGTCAAAGGAGGTTCCCTCTACTCATCAGTCATCATACACATCAGAGAGCATCATGGCACACTTGCGATGAATCTGACTAGGCACCTTCAGCAGCTGGAAAGACCACTGAATGACTTCAACAAGAGGATTACTGGCCTCAAACAGTTGCCCCATGCAACAAGACTGAATTTTAACTCAGTCTGTACTCTGTTGCATACTGTCTACTCAGGCGAACTCTGCCCAACAGACAGGTCCATGTCCAATGCAGAACTGATGTACATGCGCTATTTGAAGTAAACCCAAGCTCACTGTGCCACATGCTCTAGGGATGATATCATCATCACAACAATAAATAGAACATGTTGGAGGGATATATTACCAACTCACAGACTTCCCTTGCTTTGGAACAGGCTCCCAACCTACATTAAGCTGAGTCCCTAACTGACACTCATCCAGAGGAGCCTTGATGAGTGTATGTGAAACTGAACTGTCACACCATGGATCACTTCATCAGCTCTACTACACAGAGGCCTAGGGAACTAACCCCATATGTGGTGATAGCTGCACACTCTTGCCATACTAATATATGCCTTCAGGCAGATAGCCTATTACCTACCCATGTACCTGTATAATAAGCCAAAGATGGATGGGCAGAGATGTGTGTGAGAGAGTGGCCATGACAGGGAGCCATCCAGGACTGTCCCACCCAGAACACATCCCAATGGCACAAAAGACATGAGGTGCACATCTCACCCACTGTACATAACAGCCACCAGTATCTGTAAGCATTACAGTGTATGTGGTCCATGTACCTGCTGTACAACATGACCGTACAATGAAGTACACATCTACTATCTGTAGACATGTACCTGTCACATAGGAATGTAGTAGACTATCTTCACGATGGCATATATTAGCCTAGGCAAGTTGTGCAGCTTTTACCACCCCATTGGGTAGTCTACCAAGCCCTAGTTCTAATAGTTAGTACCCTAAACCCCTTTCCAGTGGGGCTGCTGATGTGATGTCTGGTATGAATTGTCTGTTTCCCACCCACTCATCAAGGTTCCTGTTGAAGAATGTCAGCGAGGGGCTCTGTCTGATGTACATTGGGACTCTGTTCCACAGTAAGGCAAGTGTCCTGGATGGTAATCTATCCCACCAGCATGTTGTATTTATTGTTGTGATGAGGTTCATATCCATAGAGTGTGTAGTGGACTCAATTTTGTTATCCATAGATGGAGCATGTTCAACAGTTACGTGTTGGATATGGTTCTGTATGTCAGGCAGAGTGTGCCTCTGAGTAGGTGGTACGCAACGGAGAACAGATTTAGTTTTACCAGTTGTGTTGCATAACACAACTGTTTGAGGCCAGTAATCCTCTTGGTGAGGTACCTCTGTGGTCTCTACAGCTGCTGGATATGCTTAGTTGAGTACATCCAAAATGGTGCATTGTACTCAATGATGGGTCTGATGACTTAAGAGTAGAGGGCCACCACTACCTCTTTTGATCCTGATGCAAACCCTTTGTTGATTAGGTGGGCCACATAGGATTTCCCAATCACTTTGGCAACATGGTTGTCAAAGGAAAGATGACTATCTACTTGTGTCCCCAGATCCTTTATTACCTTGTCAGTTTTAAGGGGGTAACACCTATGTGGTAGTTTGTGGGTAATTTGTTTTCACCAAAGAGGATTACTATGCATTCTTCCACACTGAGCTTGAAGCCATGATTCTGACACCACACATCTGTCTCATAGAGTCCCTTCTGGAGAATATTTGTGTCATCCGGGGAATATATTATGGCAAACACATTACAGTTCCCAGCAAACTTAGTCAACCACAACCCTCCTGTGTTGGCATGTACGTTTGAGAAGTCTACACCAAACAGGAGGGACCCCAGGACTGAACCCTGGGGGACACCAGTTGTCACCAGTGTAGAGTCTGACATGTAGCCAGCAACTCTTAATTTGTGGGATCTATCTGTGAGCCAGTTTGCAATCCATCTTGTGATGTATGGATTTATGCCCAGGTTGGTGAGTTCATCTGTGATACCTGACTGGGGAATGGTGCCAAAGGTCTTAGCGAGGTATAGGTAGGCTGTGTGGAGCTCATTTCAATCATCTGTAGCCTGGGTAACTGTCTCAAAGAAATCCACCCAGTTCAGGAGGCGTGATCTGCATTTGATGAAGCCAAACTGGGTGTGCTCAACTATGTGAGGTTCCCAATGTCTTTATTGTTGACTTGGTCTTTTGTGGCCCCACCCCTGTGGAGTGGGAAGAACATTGCTGTGCAGCATTCTATGGGTACATATCCTGTAGAGAGCATGTAGAGAGAGGTGTAAGTATCCTTGATGAATATGGATACATCTCCACCCTATGTGCTATGTTCCAAGTTCTGATGCTGGAAGGTATGGAATGAGTAGTATCCTGGTAGTGCTGGTGTGCTCTCTGGAGCCTTGAACTAGGTTTCTGTTACTGCACAGATATCAATATTCTCCATACTGAGAAGTGCCTCGAATGTGTGCATCTGGAGGCTGAGACTTCTGGCAATGACTAGCATTTAGCTCACTTTGTGGTTATTTGTGTTGGTTACGGAGTTTGGTTTGTCCTGAGTGACCGGTGTTCCACACCTGAAGTCAATGCCTCATTGGTCCGATCTGACCATAAGCTAATTACCCTACATATCCACATTCTGTCCCCACCCCCCATTAAGGAAACCATGTTAAAAAATATCTCCAAAGACAACTTCATGATTCTTAAGACAGAAGTGGTGAACTTCAGGACACCCATGCAGATGGACAATATAGTTACGACTACTGAATCCTACACAGTTGCACTTTATAAGCACTTACATGAGTGCATGGATCGTGCTATCCCAAACAGAACCAAGACGCTATCCTCCAAGAAAAGGAAGCCAATCTGGTGGTCCCCTGCCATAAACAAACTGCACAACAGAAGGAAGAAACTGTTGCAAAAGAGGGTAAAACCCATGAGTGGAGGAGCTCCCTGGTCAGCATCAGTAAGAAGCTGTGATCCCTGATAAAATCCTCCAAAGCTAGATACAAAAACAAAATTGCCACCGATTCTAAAGACAACCACAAAGCATTCTATAGCTATGTCAAGAATCACAATGGCAACACTCAGATCTGCTCTGAGTTACAGCACAATGGCACTAAATATACAGACCCACCTGATATTGCCAACATCCTGGCAGATAGGATCAGTGCTAACTTTACCCCCCCTCTGACCCATGAAAGAGCCCATCTCTATACCGGAAGAATGCAAAGTTGCTGTCATCACAGCTGCACAGGTGAAAACCACTCTCCAAAGCCAGGAACACAGCATCCATGGGACCAGATAACATCCCAGGCTGCTTTCTACATGAACTACAGAATGAACTGACACCACACTTAAGTACCATGTTCAATCATAGTCTCTCCTCAGGCTTTGTGCCTGCTGAATGGCACACAGTGACGGTTATCCACTACACAAGGGGGGAGCCACCACGGACCCCAGGAACTAGCACCCCATTAGCCCGAGCCTGGTCTGCAAGGCCATGGAACGTATCATCATGGAACTTATAAACAAAGACATTGGCAATCTCCAAACTCTGGACCACAACCATTTCGGGTTTGGAAAAGGCAGATCATGTCTCCTAAACCTGATAGACTTCTTCGAAGCAGTCACCAAAGCCATAGACAAGGGTAAGGTGGTTCACACAGCCTATCTAGATCTTGTCAAGGCTTTCAACACCATCTCCCACTCTGGAATTATAGATAAACTCACTAAACTAGGTATAAATCCCTATGTCACAAGATGGGTTGCCAAGTGGCTCACTGACAGAACCCAAACTGCGAAAGTAGCAGACTCCAAGTCCGACTTCAGACCAGTGACAAGTGGAGTACCACAGGGTTCAGTCCTGTGTCCTGTCCTGTTTGGTATCTACTTCCCTGAAGTACAGGCTAACACAGAAGGTCTTTGGCTAATGAAGTTCCCAGATGACTGCAAACTAGGAGCCATAATCGAAAACACTGACAATGTGGACATCCTACAAAAGGGCCTCACTGAGACAGATGCCTGGTGTCAAAGCCATGGCCTCAAGCTCAATGCCAAAAAGTGCATTGTCATCCCCTTTGGTAAAAACTCTGTACCCATGAACTACAACATGGGCAGTAGTATACATAACACTGAAAGTGTGATAAAGAGATCTTGGGACACAGGTGGTCAGTAGACTCTCCTTTGATAATCACATCGCCACAGTAGTCAGGAAATCCTTCGATGTGGCACACCTCATCACAAAAGGTTTCTCATGCAGAAAAAAAAAGGTCATTGTTTCCCTCTACTCATCACTCATTAGAGCCATTATAGAGTACAACGCCCCTTTTGGTATGTACCTCACAAGACATCTACAACAACTGGAAAACCCGCAGAAATACCTCACAAAGAGGATTAGTGGCCTCAAATACATGCCGTACACAGACCGTCTCAAAACACTCCAGCTTTACTCTGTAGCATATCGCCTACTCAGAGATGATCTCTGCCTAACATACAAAGCTATGTCAAACACAGAGCTGTTGGACATGCTCCACGTAAAGAAATCCCAATCTCTCCAAGCTTTGGCCCCAAAACCCAGACCGAAATACAAAAGGAGGGGGTGTATCCCTTTTCATAAAGGATACCCACACCTCTAGGTTAGTGGCACAGCATGAGGCCCTTGGATGGTCTCTTCAAAGCTAAGAACACAGCATCAATGAGACCAGATGGTGTCCCAGGCTGCGTCTTACATGAGCTCCAAAAGGAACTAAACCCTCACCTAAATTCACTGTTCAGACTCAGCCTTACAGTGTGTGTGTCTCCCTGGGGAGGAGCAACCTTTATGGAGACTACTCACACCCCTTAAAAGTGGTATACTCATCTTTGTCAAGTCTGATGATGTCACCATCCTACAAATATACCTGTGGAAAGGTGAAATCCCAGTAATGTGTATAGAGCGTCGTGTAAATGCATACTGCTGTAGTATCATAAAGTAGTTAGGTAGGGGGTTGAATCCTGCACTTGCCTACTGTGTGTGTGTGTGTGTGTGTGTGTGTGTGTGTGTGTGTCTCCCTGGAAAGGAGCAACCTTTCTGGAGATTACTCACACCCCTTAAAAGTGGTATACTCCTCTTTATCAAGTCTGATGATGTCACCAACCTACAAATATACCTGTGGAAAAGTGAAATCCCAGTAATGTGTATAGTGCGTCGTGTAAATGCATACTGCTGTAGTATCATAATGTAGTTAGGAAAGAGTTTGAATCTCGCACTTGCTGACTGTGTGTGTGTCTGTGCTCCAGGTGTGTGACACCGTTGGCCAATGTGGAGTGGGTTTTGATTTTTCTAGTGTATGACATATCACAATGACAACTGTATGTGCATTACACATGTAAGGTAGCTGTGGGGCAAATCCATATACATACATGTGACCTCAAGTATTTCATAGATGGGTACTCTGCTTTCTCCATGAACACATGTGTTATCTTTGCCGGAGTGTGCTGGCCCTTTCCAGACTTTAGGTCACTTCTGTATGCTTGTGACAAGCTTAGCCACTGCAGTGATCCCTGGGCTACGTCTTCCGTTTCACATCCACTTGTCACGGTTTCTATTGAAGAGTGCGAGTGAAGGTTTATGCTTGAGGTATATTTGAAACCTGTTCCAAAGCAAGCAAAGTCTGGCAAAGATGACTAATCATTATAGGTGTGCAACAACCTCTGTGGATCTGCATGCAAACCCTTTACTGCTTATGTGCTCCATAGTGCTCCAAAGTCTGGCAAAGATGACTAATCATTATAGGTGTGCAACAACCTCTGTGGATCTGCATGCAAACCCTTTATTGCTTATGTGCTCCACAGAGGGATTTCCAAAAACCCATTGGTTATGTGATCATCAAAGGAGAGATGACTTAACACATGGCTCTATGTACACATTAGTACCTGTTCCACATTGTGGGGGCTACTACCTATGTGGTTCTCTGGGGATACTTTGTTTTCTAAAAGTGGATAACTATGCTTTCTTAGGCTCGTAGCTTTACAGCATGAGTTTGACACCAGGTATCTGTCTGTATAATACCCTTTTGGAGGACGTGTGTGTCATCTGGAGAATAAAGTATAGCCCACAGTATGCATTGTCATTAAATGTGGCCAGACATATCCCTACTGTATTTGCTTGTACCCAAGAAAGCTATATGCCAAACAGGAGTGGTCCCAGGACTGAGTGCAGGTGAACACCACTTGTTACTGGCATAGAATAGTACATGGAGGCTGCAAATGTTACTGTGTCCTACATCTGTGCGTCAGTTGTCAAGCCAACATCTAACAATCGTTTATGGTCAGTCTGTTGAGGTTATGTATAATACTAGTATGTGGGATGGGTATGAATTGTTGGTGAGCTATAGCTTGGCTGTGTTGACCTACCCTCCCTCACCTATAGCCTTGTTGACTGGCTTGAAGTCTACTAGGTGTAGGAGTCATGATCTGGCCTTTAGAAAACCTAAGTGGGTATGGTGCAGTGCTTGCAGGTTCATAATGTCTCTGTTAATGAGTTCCATAATGCTGTGCTCCATAGCCTTCCAGATAACTTTAGTCTGGCTTATAGGGTGAGAGTTTCCAGGACCTGTTGTAGTTCTACCCTTAATCAATTTATGTTAACATTTGCATTGGGTGTGACGAGGGTGGACAGGTTTAAGAATAAGTATATTAGTGGGTCAGGCCAGGTTTGAAGGTTAGTAGACCATGCCAGATAGGCAGGATCAAGTTGGTTTGTACATGTGCTGAGGACAGATGCAGAGTATATTGTGAAATAGATGCTAAGGATGAAGCCACCAGGTAACAGGAAAAGAGGAATGCCTAAGATGAGGTTTATGGCTGTGGTGAGAGAGGACATGCAGGTGGATGGTGTGATGGCGCAAGATGCAGAGGCCAGGAAGAAATGATGTACTGTGGCGACCCCTAATGGGAGCATCCGAAAGGAGAAGACATTGTAGCTCAACCCTTGTGGACTGTGAACATCATTACCGTGTGTCATTCCACAAGTATGTAACCTGTATAGAGGCTGCATCTGGACAGAGCGTTTAGGTGAGTGGTGACTTCTTATGTCAGCTTGTGTATGACACAGCCAGGGACACTGTCCAGTACCATTGCCACTGTGGTGTGTACTTTGTTAAAGAGATGTTTTAACTAGAGTGTCTGTGAATCATCAGGTTTTACATTCTTCCGGTCTGGAAATGTGGCCTTTGTGCAATGACAGGGTGGTGAAATCTGCATTCAAACTGTCTGACAAGGAATTGGTAATGTCAGTCAAATAAGTGTACTTTGTGATCATTTACATTAACTGTGACCCGATCTGAGATTTCCCCTGTAGATTATGAACACTGAAAAAAGCTTGTGTGTTGTCTTTGGAATACTTGCCATTTTGTATTTTGAAGCTTGCCTTGTATGTTTATTGAGGGATTGTATTTTCCCAATGATACTGACCAGAGAAGTTTTCCCTTCTTGGTATGTAACTCTTTTGGTACAACTTCATACCTTCTATTATATATTTAGTTTATGGCAGGGGTCCATGAGACTAATGCACTTTTACTGTATAAGTTAGAATTTCTTGTGTTTGTGATAGCACGGTCCATGCAACCCTGTAGGTGAACAGTGTGCATTAATAAAGGATTATGCAGCTGGGACAGTGTTAACCTTAGTAATGCAAACAAATGACAGATAGCAACAAGAGCATCACCCACAGCACAGTGTCAACCTGTGTCATACACACACGTGTACTCAAGTTCCAAAATGTGTTTAGTACAATGCATACTGGCCGCCAATAGAAAGTATGGAGTGTTAACACTGGCCAATACAGGGCATGTCACCCTGCCCATGTGTCCAATATGCACGTACATGCAGACAGTGGCCCTCCACCATGTTCACAAATGTACACCTGCAGACCTGTGCTGTACACACCCCACACTTACTCTCCACTGTATAACACATGCTGACACAACTACACACATCAGCCAAGTGGCACAGGGGCAAACAAAACACAATTGGAATAAACACTAGTGGAAACAATACAACATTGCTAATTACAGCTTTAATGCATCATGCCTGCTCAGCTACACCTTCAAGGATATCATTACACTTTACTGCTGACAACATGTTACCCATTCAACCATTGCTATACTTTATTAAAGTCACTCTGTGCATCAGCACCATGTTAGCCTGTTCCTGCATCAATGTTACAGATGACAGGAGGTGGCACAGGTTTCATCATATTTACAGGGTGTGTTGTTGGTTTGCCAGAGGCCTACACTGAGCCATACAATCGACGTGTGTGTGTGTGTGTGTGTGTGTGTGTGTGTGTGAGGGCCATGAGTACTGTTATGGGCCAATGATGATGTAATGTATGCGGGTATGTGTTTGCCCTAGGTTTCTGGTTTGTGTGTGTGTGTCTGCATGCACACAGTTCCACCATATGGCTGCCATATACGGGGATTTGTGAGACAGCTACAGACTGTACCTGGCAGGCTTTACAGATCACCGTCTCTGGCCACAGATATGGAACCCGTGCCTGGCAGGGGTGCTACAGACAGTATCAGGTACTAATCCAGACTGGGTACTATCCGAAGAGGTTGACATATGTCCACTGGATCCAGGTCCCTGCTGGGACTGGCCAGAGCCACGTGTATGTGGTCTTCTAGGACGGTCTATGGACAGCCCCCCTCCAACATTGCTGGGGCTGGTACTGGCACTACGGGAGCAGCTGTGACTTGCTGGATGTCCACGGCAACCTCCAGCTGCTGATGTTGCTGGCATACGTCCCCATTGATGTCTCAACCATCCCGCACTGTCCTGACACATGGACATGACACTGTGGAGGACATCCAATGTCTCACCCCAACGTCTATCAATGACCTCAGTGTAATTACGTATGGCACCTGATAGGTCACAGATACTGTAATTTACAGAGGTGTTATGAGCCCTCTGTGCCCTTAATGCCTGTCTGGTGTACCGCTCCATTTGTGTCTGTGCCTCCATGACAGCCTGGAACATGCGTGTGGTAGAAAGAGGTGTGTGGCACATCTGCCAGGGGCATGATAACCAGCAGTGCTCTGACGAGAACCCCTGGGCATCTGCCTATGTGGTACCATTCCAGACATCTGGCTATGGCTGCTGTGTCCTGATACATGTGCCATAGATACCACACTGTCCCTCGGCTAAGGGCAATGGTGATGATGGATGTACAGGCAGTATGACTGTGTGCATGGATGGGGTGGAGACTTGTGTAATGTCAATTGGTGGCCCAACAACAAACCCTGACAAACCTGCCTGTGCCTCAACACACCTATCCTCATGAACACTGTCAGTCTCAGTGAAGTCAGGTTCCCTGCTGTACTGAACCAGCCCCACCTCGGCACCTGTGAGAGGAAAACAGGAATCACACTAAGACTTGAACATGATGTCAGACCACATGCGCACATGCACACACACAAAAATAGACTCCTCCCTAAAGCAGACACACACACCAGCAATCTCAGAACATGCACAATAGCAGGTGATGGTTAGGTACAGTATCACAAGCAAAACAGTCATATCACACATGTCAGCATGCAGGACATCTGTTGCTCAACAGCATGCAGTGCAAGTGTAGACAGTCCTTGTTACTAACAGTATGCATGGCTTTGATGCATGTGTTTTGTTATTAGGTGATGGGCCTCCCCCTGGAACACAATGCATACTTGGGCACAACATTGCTGTGCAGGTATTCAAAACTCAATAGCATCACAAGACATATATGTGTCAGTTGTGCAAATGGTGATTGGTATGCATATTGTTTAGAGGTGCATATGTGTGCACACACGCAATATTAAGGTGTATAGCAATGAAAGCTATATGTAGTACTGTGGTTACAATAACTGGATGGGGTATAGTACCATATGCCATCATCATGAAGCATTATGTGGTCACACAAGGCTACAAATGTTTCCCAAACCAGCACTACTCATGCTGTACTGGAACTGTACTACCTTGGCTACATTCACCATTTCACAAACAGTTGTTACATGAGTTTGTAAGGAGGCCAATAAAGAGCAGTCTCTGACATGAATGTGTAATGTGTTGCAGAGTGTTTAAATGCCCCATGATAGGCCTCTACCCCTCAGGTATATTATGTGTAATGTGTGGATGAGATTTTGGATACTGGAGTGTGTCTTTACAGAGGGTTTGGGAATCCTTTATGTGTAGCATGTTAAAATGCTCTGTGTATGACATAGATGTGTATGTTATGTGCATGTTGAGTATCAGCTGTGCCTATCCAATGGTCACTACAGTCTAGCCACATTTGTTTGAGATGGCCCGGGTATTGCATGTGTTTGAGGCAGCTAATCACATTAGTGAGATGTGCGTGGTCTTACACCAAACATACACAGCATGCATTATGGGTAGGTGTGTTACATGTGTACATGGCCTGCACCTTAACTAGGACATGCACTTTTTATTTACAATAATAAATGTAGAACACACTCACCAGCATCTGCCTGCTGCCTTGATGTCACCCCAGAGGGACCCACATAGAGATGAGACAGTTTGTCAGTGGCCACACCTGTGGCATTGCTACTGTGTGTTTGCAATCTTACAGTACAACAACAGTTTACATTCACAGGGCTACAGATTATGTTTAAATGATCAGTACTGCACAACAACAGGCTCCACATCTTAACGACACACTCCACATCTCACATATGCATGATCTACCAATACAGATAACAGTAGTCTACAGATATGCCATGTTACCTGCATGCTCCATGTGTGCTTGCTGGGTGGCTCCAACCTCCATCATGGTTACAGTAATGTAATTAAATCACACAGTCTTGGGATAAATACATTGAAGGTGTTCACTGTTGTTGTTGGGCAGGTGCCACCAGGCTCAGGAGCAGCTCCTCCACTCTGGTGAGGGGGGGGTGGATATTAACACCACCTCCTGTTGCAAGCTGTTGTCTCCGCACATCCGCAGCATGTTGACGGACATATTTGAGAAGATCACTTAAGTGATGGTGTACCTGATCATATGTCCAGTTATGCAGGCCTACTTCATTTACCCTGCGGACATCTTGCCACATTGCAGTACACTCCTGCTGGTCCTGGCTGGTTCGTGAGAACATGAGACTGTAGTGCTGAATCATACTGGTAGTAATTATGTCATCTTCAGCACTACAGTAAGTGGGGTTCCTGCGATGTGCCATGATCCCTGGAAGACATAAATATGAAAATATGTCTGAGCAAGTCATATGGCACATTATACAGTACAGATATCACTAAACTGCCATATATAGCAACCTATTAGCTAACCAAGAGTTAAACAGTTTAACTGCCACTTATTACTACTCACCCCACAACTGCTTGGAAGTGCCTGGCTCACTCTCAATCTAATGAACCATGTTCTGAACACAACAAAATAAAATCACTATATAAGACTATACAAGAGTACCTAGCACACTGTAAACAACACGATGCACCACCTAGCCACAGCAGATATACATCAAGCTGATATGTAAAGAAATATATCATCCATCACAATGAGTGTAAGGTCCAGTAAATGTATTACTATTATACCACACAACTCGTTAATGGCAAACCCATGTCCAAAATATGTGCACAATTGGGAATATAGGTCGCATACTGCTGTAGTACACTATGAAAGTTGCTAGATACGCAGTTATATGTTTTACCACACATATGTCAAAGGATATGTTACAGACATACCCCCACACACATCAGACATAATTACAGGACACAAAGGTATGACACCCCAGATAAGCTTTCAGTGTGTAGTATACAGTATTATGTGTCAGAACTTACACAAACATAATCTTGAGAAATACAATCTGTGATGAATACAGGGACCACACAAAACAGTGGATGCAAGCAATGTGGACATACACCATACTTTGCTGTACAGGCCCAGAGCTTCAAGTAATACTACAGTACACACAGGATTTGGATTCAACATCAGTCCCGATCAATAATCATAGATGTAATGCTTTAGCCTCCAATGACACACCCTAGTTAAAACCAAGGAACTTAATCACACTGTATGCAATAGCACTTTTTCTGCCTAGCAACAGAATACACAGCTTTTGCTAGGATCAAAGCAAGGACCCATAATACCATGACATTAACAGTTTCCCACTAAGCTATCCCACAGATACATATCTTTGACGTATTCACAACACATTGACCATCACAGTCAGTTAACAGTACAGAGAATGTATTGCAACAAGTAGATGTAGGTGTATATGAGTATATATAACTCTCTCTCTCTCTCTCTCTATATATATATATATATATATATATATATATACATCCATTGGTGTACATATACATAAAAATGTAGGCACATATACATTTCACCTTTCATAGTGAGAATATCAATTACACAAAGGATGTGAGGTGTACAGTAATGTAATTAAATCGCACAGTCTTGGGATAAATACATTGAAGGTGTTCACAGCCCAGGTAGTTTTAGCAGGCCTCACTGGCTTCAACATTGCAAACTGAACAAACCCCCCACAGTGTTTAACCACCACATGTCATATACCAGCACTGTATGCTGTCTTGTTTGTCACACACTAAAGCCTACATACAAATATACGCATACTAATCTTAACCAACATATATATCTCCACACTTCACAGTTGCAATATGTCTCCTGCTCTATGCACATATACAGATGTGAATATATATGACACATATATATTTCTCTGTATGTGTGTGGCATACACACACAAGGTCCACACTGTTGTAAGTCCCTGGACCTCACAGCTGAACTGTTGGGCCTTGCTGCAACACAAACAGGTGTCACATATGAACACACATTAACATTAGGAGGGGTATATATGGCTACAAATGCTAGATAAGCATACTAGATTGCTACAGCAGTTGCCAATGCTAAGCTACACTTTAATATGACTATCATGCATGTGTCGTTCTGTCACACCCACGTTTATATAATGTCAGTACTAATCCCACCAACAGCCATTGGCCACACTACTGTACAGGACACAGACAACATGGATCAGATCTTTGACATTTAATGCTGAGCTACACATTTCACATACATGTCCCACTGCCCACAGTTACACACTGTATTGTCCATAGCAGTAGTTAAGCAGAACTTCTATGCATAAATAAGTACTGCTCCCACATATGAATGGTTCACATTATGTAGACTATTCTTCAATAACATCTACTACATGCCAGTAAATACATATGTGTTACATACCTTTCCTTTGTATGATTTGGTAATATTTCTTTTACCTTTTCCTTTTCTCTGTCTCTCTCTCTCTCTGTCAGTCTCTGTGACGGCCTCTGCACCAATTAGTGGCCACCACTTGCTAATTGCATGCAGCCTGCTGTGTAGTAATTGCAGAAATCACTGTCATAGCAACCCAGTACTATAAATTGCTAACTCAGGTAGGCGTGGCCCTTTCAGCTTTCCAAGATGGAGATCATCCTTGTTTGCTGTGGACATCATTGTTTAAGACAGAAGGTTGGTATAGTTTTTATATCAGAAGCCAGGGGTGTAGCCAGAGATTTACATTTTGTACTCAGACCTAATGTTGCTGCTTCCAGTACCCACTTGTCAGTGTAGAAATGTACTCACCCCTCAAAATACTACCCCAAGATACATGGAAAGATGTACTTTCTTTTTAACTTTTACAATTAACTGCCATACAAAGCTAGTTATTGAGATGTATTACTTTGGCACAAGAATTGTTTGTGAACTGCTATACTGTGAATATTCGTTTACTCAGTTCTAACAGTGTGTGCCTTTTTAGTGTTGACATTAGCACAAGCTGCTCAGAAAAACTGGACAAATGTCAGTACTGTGAGTATGCTTACCTACATCCATGGTAGACCCTGCACACACAGGTATATTCTACATTTGGGTAGAGGTGCAGAAGTACAGAGAGTGTAAGCATTATTGTGTGAATTTTATCTTGCTGGACTTGCAAGGTTGCTGTGTACATGTTAGTTTATCAAGGCAAGTAATCTGTCTGTGTAACTCTCAACTGTGGACCTATCCACATGGTAGCCAGAGAATAGCCTATTTTTTGTCTGTGCACCACACAGGTCTTTTCAGCAATAGAGCAATGGCATTATTACAGTTGGTTGCTACCAGTACATGGCTACATCCATTTGTATTTCAGTGTTGTAGTCCTACATAAGGGTATGCTTCCGGAACTCCTTCCAAAGTTATTTGCACAGTGTGTAACAGCAGAAAGGCTGATATGCCTCTGTGTTTCTGCCTCTGCCAGACCTCTCAAAGGTACATATTTGAACAGACTCAGGGAAAAGTAAAGAAAAAGTCAGGGACACCTTTAAAATGTTAGTTCCATTAAGTTGAAACATTGAGAGAATCAGAGCATATGAATTAATACCCCTTTTCTGAAGTAAAATAAGTGTCTAACTCTTAATTATTGTCATTATTTATTAAGTGTAATTCACCACCTTTCTGGCCAAAGTCAGTAGTTTTAGGAGGGATTCAGAGGGACAGAGCTAAAATTTGTGTCAAAATCAGGGACATCCCTGAAAATTAGGGACAGTTGGGAGGTATGGCCTCTGTCCTAAACAGATATGCTAGTGTTTGTCCTGCTGTGATACTGTGCGGGGTTGTAAAGTGATGGTGTAACATTATTTCCTGCTAGAATGGCTGCTTCTCTTATTACAGTCATGTAATGTAATCCCACAACAACTGTTGGTAAAGATCCACAGAACAAGTTGTGTGGTATGGCATTCCTATTTTCCTTTACATTCACTCATTCTGATGCATGATATATTTATTTCAGCACCAACTTGTTGTATATATACCGTGGCTTAGTGGTACTTCATGCAGTGTAGTGTGTACAAGGTCCGGGGTTCGAGACTGACAGAGGTGTTTTATTTTGCTGCTGAGCAGAACAAGGGCCCTCACATACAGAGTGACTAAGGCACTTTTAAGCACTTGTAAGCAGGTTTGTGCGATGCTTAGCAATGCTTAACTAAGCACAAACAAGCGCACACTCACGCAAACCTGCTAACTACTGCTTAATAATGCTTACTCCCACTAACCCCCGCCCTCATTTCTTTGAAAGAAAAGAAAAATGGGGAGATAGAAAAGTGGTGAAAAAGGGGCACAAAGAGGGAAAGACAGTATGGAAAGTAGCTCGGGATGTGCAGGACGGGTGTAGGGAAGGTCCATAGCTGCCCATTTCTTTAAAGGAAACAGCTGTGCATATGGAATAAATTTGGAGGTAGATATGAAACCTTCAACCCCTGAGAGAGGGGTGAGGACAACAAAGTATGCTGTAATGCCAATTAAATTACATTTTATGTGTCCAGTGGACATGGATGCAAAATGGGCAGCTATGTATGGGGCGTAATTTTTTTTTTGGGGAGCAGATTGTCCTTTTTTTCAGGTGAGAGTGGAATGTGGGGTAGGGGAAGTAGGTATATTTGGGGAGGTAGGTTGAGGACGTAAACAGACAAGACAAACAAGATGCATACAGGGGTGGAATATGACACATGCGGTGGGTAAACACCTTTGACGGGGAGGGATGTTTAGAAATCGCAAGTCCATGAGCCCACAGATGGAAACAGTGGGACTGAGGTCCCTACCCATGGGCAATCACCACTGCACCTTCACAGCCCAGAGGGTGGCTGTGCTGGGGGCTGTGTAGGAGGGGCAGGCTGACCTGGGAGTTGGGCCACTCGTGCCTCAAGCTGGCGTAGAGGTTCTGCAACAGAACATTCAATTTCTCTAAGCACCATAGCCCGGACCATTCGAAGGGTGATAGGTGGGCCTCCTCCACCCACGCTTGCACGGGGGGGCCAAGCCCCATCCCCTGCAGCGCTTCCACCTGAAGGTGGCACAGGGCCAATGGAGGAGGAGATACCAGGCTGGGCACCGAACCTGCTGGTGCCAGGTGCCATGGCCAGCTGAGGTGGGACAGATGGCTCCGCTGGGACCGGCCTTCCCATACGAACTATGTTTTGGAGGGTTTAATAAAGATATGGGTTAGTAACAGTCAACAACATTCCCAATTAGTTATAACAGCATGCAGAAGTATTCTCATTAACCCAACACACCAGATTTTCAACAGTTGAAAAGCAAGCATAACACATGCATCTATAGAACAATAGTGGACATTACAACATCATACAGGTTGAATTGATGGCAACAGGCCACCAATATTGTGGTATTTTAACAGGCATATGCATAGAAATAAATGCAAATATTTATACATCAATAGGACATATGTCCCAACAAATGTTTTGAGATTAGACATACCCATTGAGGTGTGGAATTGTATTCTTTATGCACATACAGTAGGGTGGAAAAGGATAGCTCAATTAACTTATATATCCTTCTAGTTTTCACTACATTCCTATTAACTGCAGTTATATGTCACTTACATGTTTTATTACACTACCCAATGTCCTTATATTGTGCAATTGGATTTTGCTAGATCATTATATACATGAGTTGTATCTTACATACAAACTGTCCAAGAGGCAGATCTTACTGCTACATATTTTGAGAGTTGCTCACACACACTACTGCTAAGATGGTACGCTGACAGCTCTACTTTCATACAATTATCAAGATATGTTCAGGTGAAAGTATCAGTTATATGTTAACAGCTCCCTACATTTCTGGCAGCACACTGACATTTCTGGGGAACAAAATACCAAGCTACTCATGTCCCAGATTAATCTGTACATGCTGGGCATGAACCAACAGTTGAGGGCTTTAAATATGCATAAAAGCTACTGGCACTCCCTTCTTCAACGTTATATGGGCCTACCCAAGTGTGGGTTAACACTGCTTAATACAACAGTACTATTTGTAAAATGCAACAATACAACATATCAAAAAAAATGACAGATGCACTCCAGGAATTATACTTTTATTAAAGGATTATTACACCTTATTTATTGGGTTTAAACACTTTTTGAAGGCTCTCTCATTTATTTTATATAACAGTACATGCAGAATAATTACTAACCTGCCTGATGACGCAGCCTTTGCAGCCTATCTTCATGGGCTTGCTGATTAATAGCCCGGCCACCTGCAGCTGTGAAGTAAATGCAGTGATATAGAAACATACCTATCCATAGTATACAGAAGCATAGCAATTCTTAACTACTTAATACAATGGCTACTTACTTAGTACTGGGGCATTTGCCATCCCACAGGCCTCCTGGATCCACTGGGTCCAGTTGATCCTCCTTATGTTGCTTCAGGTCAGAGTAATGATGCCTGACCTGCTCACCAGTCTGAGGAACATCAATGGCACTGGTGAGATCACGAGCTAGACAGTTCCAGGCCTCCGTTTTGTATTGGGTGCCCTGGTACTGGCCCCACAGGAGTCTTTCCTCATGATCGTGGACAAGGAGCCAAACCATTACTTTGGTCTCCTCAATGCACCAACGTTGCGCTCGAAATAGAGTGCCTTCTCCAACACCGGCCATGCTGACTGCAGAAGGGAGCTACAACCAGTTATGGCAAGTATTCCCACCTGTGGAGCTTAAATATGCCTCATTTCCTGCACTTATTTGTGATTGGTCAGTTTTGAAAAAACTCAGCTGTAGGCACACCTGCTTAGCTGATGTTAGCAATGTTTAATATTCCTTTGATAGATATGTGTCTGTTGAAAGTGCATGGTTATGAAATGCTGTCATGGCTTAATGGTTATGTACTGTGACTATAGTGCACAGTATCCAGAGTTTGAGCCCTGTCACTGCTTTTTATTTTCCTACTGGTCAGACTTGAATGGTTAAGGTACAGTAAAGGAGGTGTGGTTGTGTTTAGCTGACTTTGCTCGATGTTGCTCAACTTTGCAATGGTTAGCACGGTGCGCAGCTATGCACAAACATGTTCTGGTTGCGCTAGTTGGCACAATGTGCAGCTCCACTCAAAGACATTGCGCTAGTTAATGCAGTGCTCAGCTATGAGCAATTAAATATAAATATGCTCAATACTGGTAAAAATGCTTAGCAGTGCTTTACATTGCTTAAAATAAGTTACTCATGCATCAGTGTGCATAACCATTTCACCTTCCTATATATATATATATATATATATATATATATATATATATATATATATATATATATATATATATATAAAATTTGTTCACTACTACATATAACATTTCAATGCTTTTTACAAAACTTTAAATAATAAATGTCAGAAAATATTTTTGTATACAGATTTCCAACAGAAAATGGAACGTGTAGTGGTGGGACTCGAACCGGGAATGCCTCCTCTTTGTGCAAAGGCTCTAACCGCTACGCTATCGCTATTTTTCTTAATTTGCATATATTTTTATTATTACCCTCTTTGGTGTCTAAACTGCTAACTTTAGCTAAGCAATGGGCAAACCCGGGCAGCTATATCGGAAATGAAAAAAAACAAACATTTCTTTTACTTTTTATATTTGTATGGGGTTTAATATATGGAGGAGTGTAGTGTTAGAATGTACACATGTGAGCAGACTCGCTCATGTAACTAGATATTTCCCGAGTTTCAAAATTGCATGGGCATGGATTTTTGGACTGCTCGGCAGTCCAACATGCCCCCTACACTCATCCATGCTCCATGTAAGCTTTGGAGTTGAGGCAGCGCACCCTCATTAATATGCATGGCGCGCTGCAGTCATATTCTTAGACTGGCACTTCCGTGCAATACTAATCTAGTCTTACATGGAAGATTAGTAAATCCTGGGGAATGTCTATTCTGGCCTTACCTGTAGCACGATACTACTTTGTATGACTGCATTTTATGACACTGCATGGTGTTTGCAGTACACAGATGTGGTAACATGGTAAATGCAGGTAATATTGACTACTGATGGTCTTAGGAGGACAACCTGTCAGGCAGACTAATTTTTAAAGCATCAACAGGTGGTGGTACTTTTTCTAATAGTCACAGGATGATGATTAAGCCACAGATGATCAAAGCAGTTAGGGATGTGTTGCCACATGAAGTAAATATTTGTATCTGGATTAATAAGTGTACAAGGCATAGAAATGGCATTGCTGTGTTTCTGAGATGGGAGGAAAATGTGCTGACTGACACAGTGAGTTTACCTGCAAAGTGCTTTGTCAATTACTACATGCTTATTATTATTCAATACTTTTACTTTCTTCTTCTTTATGTAGGTGATTGTGACCATGCCTCAGTGCTTTGTGTATGGATGTCAAATCTGCCGAGACAGTCTGCCACCTGGTGTGCCATTCCATCGCTTTCCACATGACATTAAACTGTGTACACGATGGGTGATTAACTGTGGGACATATGTCGGCAACATTAGTAAGTTCATCAAAGCATCTGTTGCAAGCGCAAAACCAAGGCATTTTCTGTGCTCAAAACATTTTGAGGAGAGCAAATCTGACCTTAACTTCATGCATGAGCTGCTGCCAGACAACATGAAGCCCCAGCATCCAAGTCGACTTATTAAAGATGCAGTACCAATACTTTGATTTTTCTACAAAAAGTCCACAGAGATGAACAGTATGTCAGCTGTGGCGCAAACAGCAGAAAAATGTAAGCATTTTACTCTGACAATTCATTACGGATACTTGACAAAGGATTGCTGGACTAGTTTGCCTGTGATTTCTGAATACTGTTGCTAATGCATGCACTGTTCCCTACAGCTTATCGATGAACTATTGAATACCACACAGCCGACCCTGGAAGATATTGTGAGTGATAAAGTCTATGGACAAAGCAAGCTAAATACAGCTACATTCTGCATTCAAATTAAAATGCATCAGTGTGTGTACTTGTTGCTCTGATATCCAAAATACCTTTAACACACATTTGTGTCGGTCACAGAGTGATAACCATGTACGTAGACAGAAACAATGTGATCCAGAGACAGAGGTTGCACAGTGTGTGGTGGTTCCAGAGCAACAGGAAGCTCTTCCGGTGATTGAAGAACATGCAGAGGTAAGTAGTGGTCAGCACTTTTCTAATACGGACTGCTGAGGAAAGCATTTGTATGGTTTTATGGTCAGGATCTGAATCTCTTACAAATTTGAACATTTTAAAATTAAATGTGTATTACTAAAGTATATTGTAGTGCTGCTTTCACATGGACAGCAGTGATGTACCAGCTGCTGTGGCTATGCCGTGTAATTCTGGAGTTAATGTGCTTAGTGTTTGCACTTTCTGTGGGTTTCGTGGTAGCCAAAGCCATATGTACTAATGAGACAGTGTTAGAGGGTGTGACACTGCTTAACAATATTATGCCATTCACCAATGTGGATATTTAATACAACATTGGGCCAAATAAGAGCAATGAAGGCACGCAGAGTTAATAGTACTTCTAATGGAACAGCATGCATGCAAACATTAACCATGGTTATGTGCAACGAGTATGTACAGAAGTATTGCATGTCTGAAGCAAGATGGTGCGAACTGAGGAGCATGATCAAAGGAGCAGTCCTACATGCAGTATTGTCCACCACAGATTCAGTGTTTAGTAATGCTTTTGTTGCACATATTCATCGGCAGAATTTGGAACTGGCTTATTTTGTTGGGTGTGTACATCAGCATGTTAATTAGATTTTTATGGGGTATTGAGAAAATGTATTGCAGTGAGCATGTAGTTACAAATCAATATTGTGATTACAGGTACAAGTGGCGGATTTGTATGAAGAGGTAGTTGAACACATGGATGTCTACACATTGGAAATTCATCGTGATCAGAAATCCGTTGGATGTCAAATGAAGTTCCGGAAGAAAGGCTGCACTGTAGGAGTTCAAGCAAAGTTAATGGACCTTGATGCAAGACATTGGAAGATGGCAAATGCAGCTGTACATTTTCCAGAGGTGGTAATCTCTCTACTGACGGACCATACTTACTGTAAGAAGTCCACAGTTGTTCAGACGGAAACAGGTGAGCCTGCACTGACAGTTGCTAACAGTTGTAGTGATGCGGGCACAGAGAGGATGGGTGTGAATGCACCTCTTTGACAAGAGGATTGTAATAGCAGGGAGGATGCTCAAGTGCATATATTTGTCTTCAGATGAAGGCTTGCAGCATACCAGTCAAAATCTCCACCACAAGTTCTGCAGACAAGTACAGAGAGTGAATCATTCTTTTCAGTGGGCAACTGATGACATGGATAAGGATCCGAACTGGAGCTACCCTTCAGACAGCATGTCAACATCTGATATGGAAGACACAGAAGAAAAGGATGAAGATGACAGGATGGTAAGTGAGCCGAAGTTTACTGTATTCGAGTCTTGCCTTGATTCCCTTCTGTTGAAATTGATGTGTCCTCTTTGCCAGACTCAGTCTGTTGAAGTAGAGAAGAAACTGAATCTAGGTTCATGTGTGTCCGTGAAGGTTACTTGCATAAGTGGGCATGAAGTTCTGCAGTGGGAAAGTCAGCTGGTAATCAGTAGAATGCCTGCTGGCAATCTACTACTTGCTTCATCAGTATTTTTCAGTGGAAGTATGTATGCCCATATTGCGCAGTTCTGTGCATATGTAGGACTGGAGTTAATCAGTGAGACTACCTTTTATTCCATTCAAAGGCAGTATTTGTTCCCAGTGTTGCAGCATACCTGGATGCAGCATCAGTCATCTACTGGCAGGTGCAATTGGGGGGGGGGGGATACAGTTAGCTGGAGACGGCCATTGTGATAGTTCTGGATATTTGGTCAAGTACTGCTGCTACAGCATGATGGACCTGGATTCGGGATTCATCATTGATTTTGACCTTGAGAAGGTTTCAAAGGGGGTTGCTTCAGTATCTCTGGAGAGGAAGGCTTTCAAGCAATGCATGACTAACTTGCTGTCTAAGAATATTAATGCAAGTCTTGTGGCAAGAGACAGACATCCTGGGATCAGATTCTTGATGCAAAAGGAATTTCCAGCAGTTGAACACCAGTTTGACGTCTGGCACATAGCAAAAAACTTGAGTAAGAAAATAACAGAAGCTGGAAAAAGGCAAGGAAAATGGGAATTACTGAAATGGTACCACAGTATTTCCAATCATCTCTGGTGGTGTGCTGAAACATGTGAGGGGGATTAAGTTGTAATGGATGACAAATGGTTGTCTTTATGCTACCATGTAACAGACCAACACAATTGGAGTGGTGCAAAAAATGTTTCCTGTTGTGGTTATGAGATGCTAGTCAAAGATGGAGATGAAAAGAAGTGGCTCGAAGAAGACAGTGCATGTTATACTGCATTGAGGAGGATTGCAACAAACACAATATTTCTTAAAGACTTGAAGCACATCACAAAGTTTTGTCACACTGGAAACCTGAAGGTGTTCCATGTATTGCTATGCAGATGCTGCCCCAAGTTTGAGCACTTCAGCTTTGTTGGAATGAAGGCACAAATCATTCTTGCCATCCTTGACTATAACGAAAACAAGTGTGAACAAACAGTGGTCCGATTCCCTAGCAGCAACTCAGGATGTAAAGGAGAGCTTCAATACAGAGTGGTGTACCCAAAGTCAAAGCAGGAGTGGGTCACAAAACCAATATTTGAGAAGAGAAAGTTTCTACATCTACGACCTGATGATGGAAATCATAAGAGCTAAAAGAGGAATTTTGGAAGTTGCACCTATGCCTGTTCCACCTTTGCCAAATAATATTGCCAGGTGAGTGTGTCCAGAAAAGAGCAAAGTGATTGCAAGACAAATTTCCAGATTTGGGAAAAGCACTGGGAAACCAGGCTGATACTGTTATCAAACCATCAGTAGTCCATGTTTACTGACATGATTGCACGAAAGGTATGTGATGTATTGGTGAGCTGTGATGCCCTGGGTAGCAGTTTCTTGTTGCATTCTCAGAGATGCAGTTATATCACAGTTTACTAACTGGTTTGCTTTTGGCATGATTTATTGATGGCAGCACCATGATTGGTGCCCAGTTAAAAAGCAGTGCAGAGCTTGTAAGTCTCGAGTTAGCGGTGAGGCGATGGGAAGCATCATATTGATACTTTATTAATTTGATCATTTGCGAACATGATTTCTGCATATAGGCTGTATACCTGGACACTGAGCAGGTTGCATGAGTTACATTGCTGTTACATATGTGATAGTCAAAGTTGGGTTCTGTATTCATATTACCTGGGAAATGCTATAGCTGACTGATATGGTTTGTGTGGTGTCACGTACAGTTGAGTATGCATGCATAGTGTGCTGTCATGTACCACTGTTTGACTTTAGGATTGCACTTGGCAAGGTGATGTCATGGAAAAGCTTACATCTGCCATGAATTGCATGTATCTTGGCATTAGTCACCAGTTATACTGGGCAGCCAATATGAAGGGTACATAAATGTTAAAAGCAGATGTAGCTTGGCAGTTGTATTGCCTACATTGGTAGTTGTAATAGCAGTTATGTATTTTGACAATGGCGTTGTAAACGATCCTTCAAAGTAAGTATGTCTTGACTGTCATTGCAGTAAGAACAGAACTATTACCAGAAATGTAGTGCACATTAAAAGGAGTCAGTGTGCATGGAAGAGCATAATGGTCAGTAAAAAAAAAAACTGTTAATTGTAGTTTGAGTGAAGTACTGTGTTACAGATTTGTGTGCAGGCACAGTGTAATAATTGTGTAGATTGTACAGGTATTTCAATAACTAGTCCTGAGTTTAGTAGACATTGCAACACTATATAACATGTCCTTTCCATTAGGGAGGCATCCATGGTTCCGATTGTCAGATGGTCTTAGTGCTGTATATGACAGTCATTGCAAGGCAGTAGACTTATGTTGTGCGGTTTCCAGTGCTCAGAATTATTATGCATGTGTTAATGGTTGGGGTGGTCCTTGGAATGGTGTCAGAAAATTGTGCTAGCTGAGGGTTAAAAAAGATGGAGTAACTTTTTGTGAATTGTGTTGCAAGGGGAAAATATGTAGACATTCAGGGCTTGAACACAGTGCCCAAGTGCAGTGGTTGAGACCTTTGTTGCTGGCCAAGTATATTGACAGTAACATTTATGTACTGTGTCTAATGAGATATTTAGTAAGTGAAGTGATCAGTTGGTAGTGTGATTCATCTGTGTCAGGGAAGGGGACATTGCCAAGACTTGAGAACATCACAAAGTTGAACAAGTTGAATGTAGCTTGATTTGTGCATGTACAGTAGACAATGTATGGTGAATTTAATGAACCAATTTATGAAAAGTACCCATGAAATGGGCAGTATTGTAACTGTCACGTGTACAGAATTTTTGCATAGAGGCTGAAGTTGGTATGGTACCATCGTAGAGGGGATTCGTTTAACATTACTGTAGCATGAATCATATAATTACTGGTTCTATGGTCCATTTTTTCCTGTAAGGAGTGCATAGATATGTGTGCTGTCATGCAAATTTGCACCTGGATATATAGTGTTATGTATTTGGTATATCATTTAACAATGTTGAAAGCGATGGACTACTGGAGTAGGAGATTTTGTAATGATTTGAACTGTTAATTTTATATGATAAAGTTAAGATGTAAAAACCACATTAGACATGTAGATGCCCAATGGTAATTGTCCATAGACAATGTAATGCTATTATAAAGATTTTTGTATGGCATTTAAGGGATGCATCTGTAACTAGTTCCTGTTGTCATGATATTGTACAAACAAATTGTATTACTGTTGCCAATGGAGTACCTGTGGGCAGTATTTGCATTAGGGAGTTTAACTATGGTACTTCTGCAATGGACTAGACTTTATATAATTGACATGTCTATGTGTGACCACAGATTGTTGTAATCCACATGTGGGAAACTAGTACAGCATATGTTATGATATACAAGCTGCCTGTCAGCATTTGTACACGTGTAGTTGTATATGGAGCTTGTCACTGAGTGCTGTCAATGTCAATTGCAATGCAGCTGGTCATTGCAGTGACAACATGAATTACTGCAGGGCAGTGCACATGTATAAGACTGAGTGTCAAATAACTACTGGTTATTACATGACAGAATTTTTTGCTTCAGTTTAATGTTTTATAAAACGTTCTGTCTAGGCTGTATGTAAACATTGTGGAAACTGATCGGTATAACACCTAGCTCTTGGTTCAGTACTAAGATTTAAAATTTAGAGCACATTTCTGGATTATATGGCATTTATTGTAAGGAGCCAAGCATAGCTGTTGCCACTTCCACTTTGGATACTGGTGCAGCTGTGAGAGGTGTCTATTGAGTATATGTGCTGTCGGAACAGTATGTAACAAAGTTATATTGCTGTTGAAATGGCTGAGTTGATTGTTGGTTCAACTTTTCTGGGACATACTGCAACAAAAGTTGGCAAATGAATGACTGAGATGACGGGTGGGAAAACTGGTGTGGATCATTACAGGAAAGGGTCGCCCCACGTGCTATTGAGGAAACTAGAAATGAAAACTGCCCTGTTGCTGGCCAGTGCCCAAACCACCTGGCTGCATGGGAAGGACAAAGACAGTAAGCAGCACATCATACTGAAAAATTTAGACATGTTTGGAGACCCATCTCTAGCAATTTGGTTATAGAAGCAGTGACAAGCATTTACAAGAGTAGATCTCCATGTCTAATCCATTCACTTACTGTGACCATTAAATTTAATACTTTGCCGAACATCAACATGTTGAGGATTTTGAATGTTGGCAGTTGTGTTGATGCACTGTAGGAAGTCAGTACTATCTATCTATGGAAGAGTTTGGGTGAGTACATGTGAAATGCAGTATTGTCAGGTGACCATGAGTTGTGCATACGTGCTTAAGACACTATTCTGAATTTGTACCGGTGAGATTTTTACACAACTATGACATAATTTGCTTGAAAAAAGGACGTGGCCTTGTGGGTCAGTGGTGTCTGTAAGGTGCTCTTGATGAGAAAGATTTGTGTAGAGTCATGTTAATGTGAATTGGGATATGTCATTTATTAATGTTTCAGTACAGTCTGTCAGTTACTGAATTGGAGAGCTCATAATGATTTGTGATCAGTATTTTAATAAACATTATACATGTGGTTTGCCAATGTGAAATGCACTTCAACATTGTAACCAGAAGTGCAATTAAGTGATATACTTTTTTTGGACATAAATGTAGAGAGGTTGGATTCCAGTCAGTTACAGTGTGCCATTTGTCACTTGCTTGTCCAAATGAATTGCAGTGCTGTACCTTGGAAAGTAGTTTGGATACCTATTTGCACTGGGCTGGGTTCAGCATTATTGGAATGTACTGTAGCTCATCTGTCATTCCAACTGGCTGTGCTTAACCGTACAAACATTTCCTGTAACGAAAGTGCTGAAAGAGCATGTTAAAAGTAGTAAGATATGTTAGGTCACTCTACAAGCTGTCTTTTCAGCAATTTGTTTCTTATTAGTTGGTATAAGGCCAAGTTTGAGATTGGTGACTGTTGAAAACATCCCCATGGATGATGTGATTGGACTGTCACTGTCTGGACAGTTGAAATTGTAGCAGCATTGCGCAAATACATAGGCTCGTGCATAAGGAAAAGTATACTGGTTCTTTCATGCTAACAATGTCAGTTTAACTTTCAGGTTAGTACTGTGTAAATTGTCTAGTCTGTTTGTAAACATTATGTGCAGATTGTATAGGTAACTGAACGCCTCAAGGTTTGTGTTGCACATTCAAAGTGTTAAACTGTGAAAGAATTGTACAGTTAATACATTTTTGTGACAGAAACTTAGAATGAATGCAGCCACTTCTATGTTACATGATGTTGTGGCTGTGTATGAGGTGTTTAATGACAAGTTAAATTTAGTATGCATATGTAGTTGGTCACTGGGGTGGTACATTAAGATGTATTGCAGGTTATAACTGGGTAAGGTAATGGCTGGAAAAGGTGTTGAGAAAGCTACTGAGCAAACGGTTGCCAAAGAAAGGTTGAGTTGAAGATTGGGAAAGATGTTACTGAATCAGTCTAGGAAAGGTTTTCAATTGATTAGTCTGGAAAGTGAATCTGAATTTCTTGCAAGCAATAATGGTAGATTTACAGGGGTTGACAATGGTGGCATTGAACAATGGCTGCGGAGGCAGTTGCTGCTGGCCAGGGACCAACCGCCTGACTGCATGTGAGACAACAAGACTAAAAGCAGCACTCATTTTGGATTACAGAGCAAGCCTGCTCATAGAGAAAGTACAGTTGTGTACACTTACCATAAATGTAGATGCTCGAGTGTATTCACTATTGCAGTCATCACACTTGGGTTACCTGCCTGCAGGTAGCCCTCAGTCGGCTCGAATACCAGAGTCTTAGGATTTGTGCGTCGAATGCTGTTGCTTCTTTCATGACGTCAGGGGTATAAAACAGGCAGCCAATGCCATTACATCAGTTTTTCTTGCCCCAAATATCAGGAGCCCCCAAATAGGAAGCTAGTATATGGTGGGGAACACCACCAGTAAAAAGTAAATACCAATGCCATTAGGAATGGCCAGAGAGAGGAGAGGTAGAAAGATAGAGAAAGCCAGGGGGCTGGAGGGAGGGAAACCAGGACTGCAACAGTGAATACACTCGAACACCTACATTTATGGTAATTGTACACAACTGTACTATGTTCTTCGTGTTTCACTGTTGCAGTCATCACACTTGAGTTGATTCCCAAAGCTGAGGAAGGGTGGAGGCAGTCAAGAAGTGTTAAGGCTAACTAGTAGGCCTTGCAAGACTGCTGTAGCAAATCCAGCTCTGGATTTAGAAAAGATTGCTAAGTGGTAATGCTTGGTGAAGGTGTGTACAGAACTCCAGGTTGCAGCTTCCAAAATGTCCCTGGTAGGGACTCCCCTGAGGAAATGCTGTAGAGGTGGAAGTAGCCCTAGTGGAATGTGGTCTGATCCCCTGTGGGGTAAGTTTTCCATGGTGCTTGTAGCAGATGCATTGTGCTATCCATTTGGAAATAGTTTGCTTTGAAATGGCCTTACCCTCTGCCCCTGTAGCAAAGCTGACTAGCAGCTGGTCAGATTTCTGAAAGGTTTAGTCCCGTCAAGGTAGAACCTGAGCTGTCTGTGCACGTCCAAGGAGTGCAGGATCCTTTCCCCTTTATTCTGAGGGTTAGAGAAAAAGGTTGGCAAATGGATGGATTGGTTTAGAGCCACAGTCGAAACCACCTTAGGCATAAAGGATGGGTTAGTCCTGAGGGAAACCCTGTCAGCATGGAAAATAATAAAGGGTTCCACAGCCATTAGTGCCTGTAACTCAGACAATCTTCTTGCTGAAGTTATGGCTAAAAGCAAGGCTGTTTTTCAAGAGAGGAATTTTAACTCTGCTGAAGCTGCAGGTTCAGAAAGGAGGAAGCGTGAGCTTTTCCAGTACAACATTAAGGTCTCAGGCAGGGGTGGGAGCTCTCCTAGTGGGCTTTAAGTTGTTAGCCCCTCTCAGGAACTGTTTGATGAGAGGGTGAGAAAATAGAGGTGGCTCAGTATTATAATGAGCTGAGATGGCAGAGTTATGAATCTTAATGGAGGAGAAGGATATGCCTCTGTGGAGTAGTTCTGCTAGGTAATCCAGGATCAGAGGTAAGGAGGGCACTGCTGTGTCCTTCCCTTGAGACTGATTCCAAGAACAATATCTTTTCCACTTTTCAGCATAGGATTTCCTACTACTAAGCCTTTTGGCTTTAAGAATGACGTCCAGCACCTGTTTGCTGAGGGTTGCTAATGGTGTATTCAAGGAATAAGCCAGGCTGCAAGATTTAGGGATTGCAATTGTGGATGCAAAATCTGTCCCTCCTGCTGGGACAGCAGGGTAGGAGTATGGTGAAGGTGCCAGGGTGGCACTGTTGTCAGACTGTGCAAGAGTGGGTACCAGTGCTGGCATGGCCAGTCTGGGGCAATAAGAATTGCCCTTGGCCTGTCCTGTTTTATCTTGAGTAGCACTTTTGAGAGGAGGGGCAGAGGGGGAAAGGCATAAATTGAGAAGTTTCCCCATTGAAAGGATAGGGCATCCACCTTCCAGGCCCTGCTGTAAGGGTTCCTGCTGCAGAATTTGCTCAATTGGTGGTTCTCGGGGGAGGCAAATAGGTCCACTTCTGGTTTCCCCCACCTCTGGATCAGAAGGTTGAAGGTGTTGGGCTCCAATTTCCACTCATGTAGGTCTAGGAGATTTCTGCTTAAGTCGTCGGGCAGTGAATTTTGTTTGCCTGGCAGGAATTGAGCTTGTAGATGCACTTGGTTGCTCAAGGCTATGTTCCACAGGGCCATGCCTAACCTGCAGAGTGGGTAAGAATGGGTCCCCCCTGCTTGTTTATGTACCACATAACTGTGGTGTTGTCCGTTTTTATAAGCAGTTGCCCTGGAAGGATTAAGTATTTGAAGGCTGTCAGAGCATTCTGTAAAGCTAGCAACTCTTTTTGATTGATGTGCAGGAGAATCTGGGCTGGGCTCCAGTGGCCCTGAATGCATTTGCCTACCATGTGAGCCTCCCATGCATAGTCTGATGCATCTGTTGTCAGGGTTTGGGAGGCGGGGAGTTGAGTGAAAAGAAGTCCCTTGTTGTGGTTGTACGCTTCTGCCTACCAAAGGAACTCTACCTTTAGACAAAGTATGATTGGGATGACTGTTTCCAGGTCCTGAGAATGCTGGCACCAAAGATTTTTTTAAGTACCATTGAAGTTTCCTCATATGCAGTCTTGCATATGGAATTAGCAGAATGCATGAGGCCATGAACTCTATGGCTTGCAGTATTTTCTTGCAGATAGCTGGGTTCTGGTGGCCATTTGTTTGAAGTAGTTTGTCAGATAGACCTGTTTTTCTGAAGTGAGAAATGCCATCTGGGAAGTTGTGTCCAAGCTTGCTCCCAGGAATACAATCTTTTGACTGGGCAGCAGTTGTCTTTTCGTTGATGGTGTACCCCAATAAAGTGAGAAGGCTTTTTACAAATGCCAGGTGCTGAAGTAGCAATTCCTGACTGTCCGCCCAAATCAGGCAGTCATCCAAGTATGGGAAAATTTGGATATCTCTCTGCCTGCAGTATGCAATGGCTGGAGCCAGGCACTTTGTGAATACTCTGGGCACAGTAGATAAGCTAAAGGGAAGTGCATAGAGCCTGCCCTGAAGTGTAGATATTTTCTGCATGACTCTCTTATTGGGATGTGCAGATAAGCTTCTTTTAAGTCGAGTGACTAACCAGGCATTCTTGGCTAGCATAGGAAGAAGCTGTTGCAGGGTAAGCATCTTGAATTTTGGGACCACCAGAAAGGTTTTGAGAGTTGATAGATCCAGGATTGGGCACCAAGAAAAGTCTGAAGTAGAAACCCTGCCCCCTTTGTTCTACTGGAACAGGTTGAATAGCTCTGATCTTGAGCAGGGAAAGTACTTGCTTTTGAGCCTCTGCCCACTAGTTTGGAGGAAGGTCTGGAAACCCACTTGGGGTTGGCAGTGTATGGAAGTAGAATCTGTACCCCTGGGATACAATATTTAGGGCCCATCTGTCCTGAGTAATACACATCCAGTTTTTTGCATGAAGGGCAAAAACAAGTTTTCCTCCTAGGGGCACAAGTAATTGGGAGGGGCTGGGAAGGGTAGCGGAAAAGTCATTGTGAACTTTTTCCATAAGGGGGCAGCTTACCACTCCCTGTTTTTGAGGTGGGGGCACTTCATTGTTTTGATCTCTGCATAACCTGAGACTATAGTCTGGGTGGCCTGTTTCCCCTGGGTTTGGTCTGAGAAGGCCTGGAAGGGGCTGGAAAGGACCATTTTTTTGAAGGCCAATGCCTACTGAATCTAGGTGGTTGCACTTGCAAGAATTCTTTAACAGTTTTCATACATTTAGCTTTTTCCTCCATCTTTTTAAGAACCTCTTCTGCTTTGGTGCCAAATAAACAGTCCTTATTTAAAGGAGCGTCTAGTAATTTGGATTTGACATGATCTGGCAAGGTTTGTTCCTTCAGCCAAGCATGCCTTCTCAGTACAGACCCAGTGACTGCAGCCCTGCAAGATGCTTCTAGGGCATCAAAGCCACACTGCAATGTATGCTTAATAACTTGGTTTGCAGAATGCATTAGCTCTTGTAAATCTTGAGTCTCTTTTTGGACTGAGGGTAGTCCTGGCATTCCCAGTGGAATGCTCTCTTAAAGTATGCAAGGTTTCACCAAAAGAAAAATCCTCTGGAGGGGAGGCAGAGGGAATGGATTCTTCTGCATCTGAACCCTCATAAGTTGATAAGGGCATGTCCTGATAATCAGAAGGGTCAGAGTCATCGGACTCCTGGTCTGTAGAATCAGAATGAAACTCAATTCTTTGTCTCTTAGCAGGGGAAGGCTGGTTTCCCCTAATTGGGGTAATAAGGTCTTCAGCCATTCTAAGAATTTGTTTTTGTGGCATGGGAGCTCGAGCATGCACTTTGATTGGTTTTCTAGACATAGTGTGTACTCTGGGCCTCAAACCTGGTAGTTTTAGCTAAAAACAAAGTTGGTTTAATTTGAACATCGGTAGGTCGGAATACACCCTCAGAAGCTGGTGCCTGCACAGCGGCTCCGGACCCATCCACAGGTTCTATAGTCGAAGAAGCATTTCATGGTATACCGGACTCCAAATGGGCTTCAGCAGAGGCCTGTGAATCTGTCGAAGTGGGCATCAAAGGCTGCAAAGGCACCCGAGTACCGGCGGACTGGAGACTAGCTTAATGGAAGCGCTGTCAGCAGTTTTGGACCTATGTGGTCTGTCTCTGTCTTTATCTTTATGTTTTCTCGGAAGATCGGTAGTTGGATGGCTTATTAAAGCCATTTCGGAAAACGGAAAATGACAGTGAAAGAATTTAGCAACAAAGATAGCCCATCGACAAATGGTTCGGGCGTTAAACAAGGCAGAAAACTGACAGCGAGGGACATCATGGTCTGAGCCTAAACAGGTGACGCAGTAAGAATGAAAATCTGTGTGAGGTATTTGCTTTCCACAGGCAAGACAATTTTTTACTTTTTCAGACATTGGTTAGAGCAAGAAAAAAGGATCCCTAATGGGGTACTTAGTTTTAGAAGACTTCAGGATTACAAACTCGAAAACGAAAATTTCAGATAGTGACCGACCGGCACTTGTGAACTACTTCTGCTTTGAGCTCCTCCTCAGCAAGAAAGACTGATGCAATGGCGTTTGCTGCCTGTTTCATGCCCCTGACAACCTGACGTCATGGAAGAAGCGGACAGCATCCGATGCAGAAATCCTAAGACTCTGGTATTCGGGCCGACTGAGGGCTACTTGCAGGCAGATAACCCAAGTGTGATGACTGCAACAGTGAAACACGAAGAACATCTATCCATGAATGTGCTTAGAATGTTAGTGAAACACTGATTATAATAGACTGCTTTCCAGTAGCATAGCTTAATGGAGATGTAAGAGTATTCTAACTGGCCTTTGCATAGTGTGGTTAGAAGATATTGGAAGGGGTTGATCTGTTTGAATCAATGTGGGTCGAGAAAAGAATTTGCAGATATTGATCAAAACAACATAGAAATGTAGTAAAGTTAGATTTTTGACCGTTGAGTTGGAGCATTTAAAGTTGAGCTTGCTGTATGAGTGGTGGAGTTGTACAGTGTTCTGGAAAAGTTTTTTTTTTTTTTTTTTTTTTTGCAAGCTGCAGATTAACTATACAGTTCAGTCTAAGGGTAATGTTTGAGCATGACTGATGTGTGTACAGTAAATAGACAATGGTACCCTTGAGTGGAAGCTTGAAAAGGTGAGCGCAATGATAGTGGTGAGATGATTGTGGCTGACTGCAGCTGCAAGTAGTGTTGTGGTGTGACTGGACCTCTGTGATGCTGGCCACAGTAAGGTGGTACAGAGGCTTGTCACAATGGTGCAGTGTTATAATTGCACATTGTAACCAAAGCCAGCTGGCGTGGAACACTTGGATGTAATATCCTTGGGTATGTGGTATGTGTTTTGTAGTGACAGTTCTAGAGTACTGAAGTTTTCCATGCAAGATTAATTTGCTATCATGTACTGATGGGTCTGGATTGAGAAACTTAATATTTTAGATTATGTGGAACTTGGTCTGTGGACAATCCATGGCTGCATAACTGCTAAAAACAGGAAATACCTTGTTCGGGTCAGGTAATGTGCAAGGCATGATCAGATTGGGGCACACATTCACCAGATATGTACTGGAATGAAGTTACCTTTAGCAGACTCACTGCCATCCACTCCTCCATCCAACTAAGGTAAGAGAAGAACGCTTGTAACTTTTAGTTATGTACTTACCATAACTTTAGATGTTTGGGATCCATCTCGCCTACATTCAATACTGATGGGCTCGGAGCCGATCCCTCGGCTCCGACTCGGCATGCTATGCTATAGAGCGAGGCCTCTTATTGGCTGAGCTATTTCTTATCCCAGGATGCACCACCACTAATACCCCAGATCTTGTTTGTCCGCATTCATGCACACATGCACAACTTATTTATATAACATTGTTAGATGTTTCAAGATGAAACAACAGGATTCGGACCTTCTGATATCCTCTGATCTCCAAGGAAGGGGAAGGAGGGTGGAGTTATTGGGAATGGCGAGATGGATCCCAAACATCTAAAGTTATGGTAAGTACATAACTAAAAGATGTTATGTGATCCTATCTCGCCTACATTCAATACTGATGGGACAGCGTCCCTAGCACCTAAATCCTGGGTGGCTCATTGGAAAACACTCCTGAGCACTGTGGAACCAAATGAAGCTCGTCCTCTAGATGCCACATCCAATTTGTAGTGGGAAATGAAAGTGTGCGGGGAAGACCATGTAGCCGCAGCACAAATGTCACTAATGGCAAGCTTAGAATGAAATGCTATTGAAGTAGCCATAGCCCTTGTAGAATGAGCTTTGACAGAGGTGGTAAACTCTTTGTTAGAATAAGAATAAGCTTGAGTAATACAGTCCCTGATCCATTTGGCAATAGTGACCTTTGTGACGGCTTTGCCCAATTTATTGTCTGCAAAGGATACAAACAACTGATCTGTTTTCCTTGTTTGTTTGGTCCTATCTAAATAAAAACGCAACTGCCTGTGGACATCTAATGTGTGGAATATGAATTCCGCTTTGTTAGAATACTTCGGAAAGAAGACTGGAAGTTCTAATGATTGTTGTAGGCAGAAACTGGAACAAACTTTAGGGACAAAGGAAGGATTTGGCCTGAGAGATACTCTGTCTTTGTGAAAAACCAAGTACGTAGGTTTTACAGACAAAGCTTGAAGCTCTGAAACCCTTCTGGCAGAAGTAATCACCACCAGAAAGGCAGTCTTCCACGATAGAAATTTTAAATCACATGTCGCTGACGGTTCGAAGGGGAAGGAAGTTAAGGCTCGTAACACCACATCGAGATCCCATGGAGGAGCAGGATGAGAAATCAGAGGTCTTAAAAGCGCAGCACCTTTCAAGAAGGTCTTACACAATCTGTTGCTCATTAAAGGTGGGTTTATAGATTCGTGAAAATTGGAAATAGCTGCCAATTGAACCTTGATGGTAGAGACTGAAGAGCCTTGATTGAAAAGAGAAGTTAAAAATTTTAGTACTTCTGATACGGGAATAGTGATGGGATCCAGGCCCCGGAGTTGAGCCCAAATAGCAAATCTTTTCCATTTGCTAGAATACAATTTCTTTGTAGCAGACTTGTGGGCCGAAGATAAGATGTGTACAACTTCTGGATCCAATGTATGACTCCTGACTATAGTCGGAAGAGGAGGAGCCAAGCCGTCAATTTTAAGGTGTGTAGGGACTGGTGGAATAGTCCCGACTGATGAACCAAAAAGTCTGTGATATGATCCAGGAACCATGGACCTTCCAGAGCATACTTCCGAAGATAAGGGAACCATACTTGACGAGGCCAGTAAGGAGCAACTAAGATCATTTTGCTCCCCAAGAGAGATGCCTTTTGGATCACCCTGGGAAGGAGAGGAACTGGGGGGAAGGCATAAAGCAAGCCGGTGGGCCAAGGACGGGCTAGTGCGTCCATGGGGCTCTTCCCCGGAGCCGGGGTGAGGGAGAAGAACTTTTTGCACTTCGCATTTAGTGGAGTCGCGAAGAGGTCGCAACACGGAACTCCCCATTTGCTGAAAATCTGATTTGCAACTGTAATGTTCAGAGACCATTCGTGAGGAGAGAGGATGGTTCTGCTCAGTCTGTCGGCTATCACATTGGACTTGCCCGGGATATGAGTAGCCACTAGAAAGCGTTTGGTCGACACTGCCCATTCCCAAACTCTCATGGCCTCTGCAAAGAGGATAGGATCTGGTCCCTCCCTGTTTGTTCAGGTACCAGACAACTGACATGTTGTCTGAGTGAACGGCAATTACGCCCTGAGGGAGGTAATCGTAAAGGGCTTGAAGGGACAGAAGCACCACCCTCATTTCTAGGATGTTGATATGAAGTAGGGTCTCTTCTGGGTGCCATTTGCCTTGGACTGACCTGCCCAGGGAATGCCCCCCCCCATCTGGGAGGCGTCCGTGGTCAAAGTGGCCGCAGGAGGAGGTGGAACAAAGGGTCGTCCCTGATCCAAATTGGAGGGCACTAGCCACCAGCGAAGGTCCCGTTTGCAGGTTTCCGTGATCCATATGAGGTGACTGAGAGGGAGTTCCTGAAAGGACCACTGAGCTGAAAGAAGCCACTGGAGAATTCTCATGTGCAACCTTGCTAGGGGAACTAGAAGAACCATGGCGGACATGGATCCCAATAGTTGCAGAACCATTCTGGCTGGGGCTTTGGATCTGGGAAGTAAGGCTCGAACTTGAGCCTGTATGGTTTGTATCCTGTCTGTAGGTAGATAGACCCGCATTCGGTTTGAGTCTATCTCTACCCCTATGAATCTTATGCGTTGAGATGGCAGCAACACAGACGTTGGCCAATTGAAGGTGATTCCAAGGGAATTGCCCAGTGATATAGTGGCTTGTAGGCTCCGCAATAGTAGATGCTTGGTGGTGGCAGTTAGGAGCCAGTCGTCTAGATACGGAAACACCTGGAATCCTAGACTTCTCAGGTGAGCAGTCACGACCGCCAAACACTTGGTGAACACCCTGGGGGCTGTGGTGAGACTAAAGGGCAGCGCACGGAACTGAAAATGAATGACTCCTAGGCTGAAGTACAGATGTCTCCTGGACGCTTGATGTACCATGATATGGTAATAAGTGTCCTTGAGATCTATGGAGCACATCCAAACACCTTTCTCCAGCAATGGGAGAATGGTTTGTAGGGTGACCATTCGGAACTTGGACTTTTTGACTGAACGGTTTAGAATGCTGAGGTCCAAAATGGGTCTCAAGTCCCCAGTCTTTTTTGGCACCAAAAAGAATCTTGAGTAAGTCCCTAATCCGATCTGGTCTGCGGGGACCGGTTGGATGACTCCTTTTTGCAGCAGCTTTGAAACTTCTGAGGCTGCAGTTTCCCGTTGACTGGGTGGCGGGTCCGGGATTTTTTTGGACTGAGGTGGAGAGTGAGAGAAAGGGATGGTGTAACCTCCGGCGATAATTCGAAGCACCCATCGGTCCTGAGTGATACCTTCCCAGGCTTTTAGGTGCTTCGAAAAACCACCCCCAACTGGCTCCGGAGCTGCACAGTCGGGCAATCCCTCAGGGACTGTGAAAGGCTGAAGAGCCACAAAAGGACTCGCGGTCTCCAGTGTTGCGAGGGCCTCTGCCACCTCTGGGACGGCGTCTTCCAGAAGAATTTCCCCCTCCCCTGCCTCTGGAAGGGGGATCGTCCTGCTGTGAGGGGTAAGACTTCTGAGATCAACGGAACCAGATTTTCCCTCCTCTTTTAGCCTTGGGGTAAGGCCGAAAGGGAGTGGAAAATCGTGCCCCTACAGCAGTCAAAGTCTTACCTTCTTGCTCGCAGCGGGTCAGTGTGTCCTTTACCTTGGGTCCAAACAAGGAGGACCCATCAAAGGGGGCATCGGCAAAGGAAGACTTAAAGGCCTCAGCAAAATGACACAGGCGGAGCCAGGCTTGTCTCCGTACAGCAATGCCTGTACCCGCCACTCTACTCGCCCCTTCGGCCGCATAAGAAATGAGCCTCATGGACGAGTTTGAAATGGACGACAGTGTAGCCAGCTGAGAGCCAACCGTCTGGGCCAGCTCCTCAGGCAGGTTACCCAAGAGGGTATCAGAAAGTTCTTTAATCAGATCCCTCTGAAATCTGGTAAAGTGCGTGAGATAGCTCAAGGACCTTAATGTAAAGGCCGCTGAACTTAGGGTGCGCTTACTGTACCGATCCATGCTCCTAGACTCCTTATTAGGAGGATGGACGGACGTCGAAGCCTCTGCTACATCTTGCTGGGTAGCAGATGCCACCACCAAAGCATCTACAGCCACACCTTTAGTCAGGAACTCTTTTTCCGGGGGTGCTGACAGGAACTTATTAGGACGAGCAGGCACTGGTTCCACAGAGTCTGGGTGTTCCCACGCCCTTCGACAGATCAAGTCCAAGAGCTCGTCGAAGGGCGGAGACACCCAGAAGGTGGAGGGCTGAGCCCCGAAGGCCTTAAGGAACACAGACTCATCAGCAGAAGGGGGTTTGGATTGCCAGCCGCCTCATTGTTTAAGGGCTTCCAGGATGTCTGCAAAGGAGACATCATCGGAGGACGACTTAGGGGACCCCTCTGCATCATCGAGATCAGTGTCTGATGTAAGAGACTCATCAGGGGAGTCAACGTGCTTCCTCTTGCATGATCTTTTCCTGGGGGGTTCCTCCGAAGAAGCTTCAGAAGGACCTCCAGGAGGGGGGGGAACCCCAGTGGGGGTAACCTCAGGCCCCGGGGCTCCGCTGTCTAAGGACAGGGGGACTGTCAAAGACCCAGTCTCGGTATGCAGGGAAGGAGCTGGGGAGACCATGGAGGTAGCCACAGATGATTTGGCTAACGCACTCCTCATAGCCCTGAAGGCGGGACCACCAGAATCCTGGGAGGGTCCCGCCTCCGTGGCCACGACGGTAGACGGTACTCCCGCAGCCGACGCACCGAGAGGAAGGCTTGGGACCGAAAACATCAGTCCCGAAGCGTCCCCCCCGGGGCTGACCGAAGAAGTCCGCATACCGAACTCCGACTCAAGAGCCGGAGTTGGAGTAAGGGTCGGGCCCGACCCTAAAACCTCCCATCGGTCCAACCAGCACCGGCTCCAACGGTGCCGAGGCTGTTGGAGGAGGAACCACAGTAGCAGGGTGGACCATCGGCTCCGAAGCCGAATGGGCTGGAGCCGAAACTAACTTTTGAAACACCGGAGACTGGAAGAGTCTTAGGAGCACCCTGTCGATGTCCGAATCAGACATCTTGGAGGATCTAGATGACACCGATCAGGCCCGAACCGATTTCTCCATCGGCTCCATAGGACTAGGGGACCGGCTCCGAATGGATTCTATTACTATCGGTTCCGAGGGAGATCTCAAAACAATTTCCCTCGGTGCCGATGAGGACTTCGGCGCCGAAGGGGAAGAGTCTGAGCCGGCAACCCTTATTGGCTCCAATATCAGTGGAGCCGATGAAGGTGACCCGCCTCTCGATGCCCCAGTCCTCGGCTCCGAAACCAGAGGGGTCGAGACTGGAGGCATCGAGGCAGACCGTTCCGCCCTCGGCTCCAAAGTCCGTAGAGCCGATGGAGAAGCCTGCCTAGGTTTTTTGGCAGTCGGTTCCGACAAACTGGTCGGAGCCGACGCTTTTTTCTTTTTTGAAGGAGAGGAAGAGGAAGATAAAGCCTCCTCGAAGGATGGCTTAATCAACCCTTTTAGTATTAATTTGTTCTTCCTCTCCTGGAGGAGTCTTGATGAAAAGGCGTGACACGCTACATGACTCTTGTAGGTGATTGGCGCCTAAACAATAAACGCACGAGGAGTGGTCGTCCGTTATGGACATTTTATAACCACACCTCGCGCACTTTTTAAACCCAGAGGGTCTATGCTCTTTAGACATTGTAACAAACCTCTAAGAATAATACAGACAAAGAGAAAAAACTACCAAGTTTTAAGTTTAAAATATAAAGTTTTTTTTTTTAACAAACAATTAAGTACTAAAATGCACAAAACACAGTAAAGGAGGGTCAAGACCCTCTAACTCAAGCAGGTACTTGACACACAATAAAACGCTAGTAATAGAAATAGGGGAAGGCCCCTCTAACTTAAACGGGAAACCTTCCCTTAACTAAAAAACACAAATTCCTCAACAGATTTGGCTAAACACACTCATATCACAACAATAGCTGTTAAAACAGCTTTTGGGTTCAAAATAAGCAAATTCCTGACAGGAAAAGCCTGAATAAAACAATACTTAGCCCAGCCAAGTTTGAGACCACGTCCTAGCTTGTAAGCGGCAAACAAGATCTGGGGGATTAGTGGTGGTGCATCCTGGGATAAGAAATAGCTCAGCCAATAAGAGGCCTCGCTCTATAGCATAGCGTGCCGAGTCGGAGCCGAGGGATCAGCTCCGAGCCCATCAGTATTGAATGTAGGCGAGATAGGATCACATAACATCCACTGTTCACCAAATGTATGTCACTTGGAATGCCTGCGCATTAACAGCGTTGCACACAACCTGATATATAGTAGAAACAACCTAATCACTATTTCTACTCAGCCGCATGCAAGAGTTAATACATGTGTAAATAGCAAGTAAGTATGATCAGACCTGATCGGCAGGCAAAACAAAGCATTTAGGAATGTTAGGCGATGGTGTCACCCCAGTGCACGGATCAAATGCGTTTGTCTAATTCAACATAACCTGTATGTAGAGTGTTATTTTAATGTAATCTTTAACGTGCACAAGATGTATGGATAGATTGCTCACAGGACAGTGTAAAAACATTGTGTTGTTGTCATAGGCTGACTACAGGTAGTGAAATAAGGGAACATAACTATATTTCTCTTGCAAATTGTTGAAATAGACACATGTAACGTTACAGTATGTTGTCCATTACTGCTGTACTTCAGAAGTTTGTGGCAATGCCAGTTAGTGTGTAGAATTAGTCGACATACACTCAGGTGTTCCAGGGTTTCCAATAACCTGTGTAGCTCTTGCGTGTCAACAGCTGGCATCTGCTTCTGGCTGCACTTCACATTGCTAGTAGGCACTATGGGACTAGAACATTTAATAAATAACATGGGTATCATACCAGGCATTGCAACATAAAGCAATCTATGTGACTTGTTGGAAAACAGAAACATACAAGTCCACTAGAATTTTCAAGTTAAGTATCTAGATACTACAGTTGCCTTAGTCTCACAAGGATAGAATGTAGCAAATGACAACCTTTTGGAAATGCAATTATGGCAGTGTTTAGCTCCTTACTGGCTTGCATCAAATGTACTCCATGGTCCATGAGCATAGTTCCTGTTCCTGGCAGGTAGAGATCCTTAATTGTAATGACAAATTCACAAAGCCATCTGTTGGGAATGTAGGAGGGAAATGGGATATTGCATTTGGATCAGCTATAATTTGCAGGAGCTGTGCATTTCTATAATCGGTTAGAATTAATATAATTGAAGAAAATTAGTATTTGAATCAAGGCGAAAGACAAAAAGCATGCATGAATGAATAGCTGCATGTTTGTGGACAGAGATGTTTGGGCATATGAGAGATGTTACACTGCCAATGTAAGTTGCAAGACGGAGAACTGATGAACACTGTTTCAAAACAGCTGTATAATAAGGCAGACTCCAAATCAGGTCAAACTAGAGGCAACAAAGGGATTTAGTAATGCATTTTTTCTGATCAGGTAAAAATGTCCCTAATCATTCCACACAGTGTGAAATATCGGCTTCTCCTTTCACATGCAAGGGAAATTAGAATCTTAGGTGTTGTAATGTTCTGTTTACAGACCATTTCAAACATCTTGATTATTTGAGTCAACACAGGACAGCCCAGGGAATGGAACCACTAAGATTTTACAAACAATGAGTTTTGCAAGTACTGTGAATACATGATCTGTATTTGACAGGAGGAGGTTGTGGTGCAGCAAAAATAAATGTCCCACTGCCAGAAAGAAAAAGCTAGAACTAGGAAACAATGGATGAGTTAAGTCTCCTGTGGTGAGCAGTCAATCAAAGTAACAACAGGTCAAATTATCTTTAGCACTTTGGCAACTAGGGAGGGGAGATAATCTAAAGAACTACAACTCAAATGACAAAAGTGCAAATGAAGATCTCTGTAAAGAAGCAGCAGTAAAAAAAGAGAGAGAGAGCATTTGATTTTATAAATTATGGAAGGATGTTATATTTATATATGCGCTGCATGTGTTGTTATTTTTATTTTATTTTATGATTAAATGTATTACATTAAATAAATTTATTAATGTTATTTGTATTTTGAGCATAGCTGGATTTTAGGTTATATGTTTGGAAGTTTTATATTGTATTTTATTGTCTGTCTTTTTAAATTTTAATTGATAGATAGGTAACTTAGTCTGGCTGTATCATGTGATTAGCTATTTCTCCTATTTAAAGTTTGAAAATAATGATTTTATTATGTACTGATGAAGGGTGTAGACCCGAAAGCTTTGCATTAAAGTATTTGGTGTGTCAAGTATTTGTTCTCTATAGAGTTTTATATCTTGTTACAGTATCACCTGTGTTTGATTCAATACCTGGAGGATTAGAAATGTTTTGAGATCTCATCAAGATGCTAGACCAATGTGGCCAGAATCTGAAATTACATATAAAAATATTTAAAAACCTGTAGAGTCCCAACAGTGGTGTTAAACTATTGGAAACATCTAAACATGATGAAATAAACATGTTTTTATAGTCTGTGGCTGTGGTTCTCCTTTAAGCAACTTTTTTTTTGAGAATAACTGTACAGCACAAAAACTTTACCACAATGACTCTGGCAACAGGAAGTAGAAAGGGCTGTCACCAAGCTTTGGGAGCCTAAGACAAGGAAGATAACAAGTGATCCTGTAGAAGTATTTGACATATTTTGGAAATTCTGTGCAAGTCTGTATAAAGCAGAGAAATATGGAAATCAAGAAAAGGTACAAATGGAAATGTTTATGGAAGAATTAAACGTGCCAAGGTTAGAGGATGAGGAGGCTCAATTACCAACAGGATAGGAGGAGATGAGATAAAAATGGTGATGTATAACTAATCTACAGGAAACTCTCCAGGAATGGATATTATTCCTGTGGACATTTGGAAACTAGGCGGGAGAAAAAAATGATAAAGATCTGGAAGGTTTTGTTTAACAGTATTTTAAGAGAAGTACCAACATCCTGGAAGAAAGAGGTGGTAGCTGTAATACCTAAAGAGGGTAAAGATCCATCAGATTCAGCTTCATACAGGCCCATTTCAATACTAAAGATGATTATAAAGTGCTTATGTCTATAATAGCTAAAAGAATGGCAAAAGTGATGCCAACTTGATAAGATATGGATCAATGTAGATTCATGGAGGGAAAGCAAACATTTGATGACATTAACTGAACACTGATGATCCAGAGGGTAGCAGAATGTAAGAAAATGCCATAGCTGTCGGTTGGCCTCGATGCAGAGAAAGCATTTGACAGAATAAGCTGGGATTTTATGAACAGACGAATGGAAGCATTTGCATTCCCTGATAAAATTATAAGGTTGATTAGGAGGATATATGAGGGATTGGAGGTGAAAATTAAAGTGAGTGAGTTTCTCTCTGATAATCTCTGCTTGAGCAGAGGAACCAGGCATTATATTTAGAACCACTGGCAAGGAAAATAAGGGACTCAGAAATTCAAAGATATAATTGATATGGTAGTCAAGAAAAGCTGGCTCTATTTGCAGATGACATTATTTTATACCTTACAAAAATAGACAGGGGCATTACAGTGCTGTGGAACATATTGAGATAGTTTCAAATCTTTTTCAGGATACAAAATTAATGAAGCTAAAACAGGCAATAGCAGTAAATTACGTACCCACATACAAATTGGTTCAGCAATATCCACAATTATGGGGACATGATAAAATCAAGTATTTAAGCGTATGGATTAAAAATGATTCTGGTGTGGCAGCTAAGGATATGTGGGAAGAGACCAATCAAAAGAAGATTAAAAAAAAAACTTGAGAAAATGGAAGCTCCGTTATATGGACATCAGTAATAAGATACAAGCAGTTAAAATGTTTTTAGTCCCTCTAATCTTATACACAGGTCAGGAATATTTTTATCAACCTGAGAAGAAGTTGTGGATAGCAATTAATACAGAACTGAAGGATTTTATCTGGGAGGGGAAGATGGCAAGAATCAAGTCGGATAAGTTTATTCTTCCAATAGAACTGGGTGGATTAGAATTACCCAATTTGAAAGGGCATTTCAGAGCAGCAAACTTAAGGCTCCTACACACAGCACAAGTAGAAAACTATAATTCAAAGTGGAAAAAGATGATGAAATGAGGAACCTCAAGAAACCAGGAAGAATGGGATATTGAATGCTGACCTTTAAGGAGAATAACAAAGATCATACAGAATATTATATTCACAAAGTAGCAGAAAGTATTCTATGAACTAAGCCAACATGGGAATTGAGAAATGAGATTCTGCCAATAGGGATGACTGCAATAAGGGATACAGACAATAGGCAAGAGGGGACTGGAATTTATTGGAAAAACAATAAAGGAACCAAGGTATTGGCAGCAAATAACTAAAGGGGAAAGTAACAGAATCAAGGTTCTTATATGGACTGCAGGTTAGAGATTGCCTTCCCTTATCAAGGACTGATATCAGAGAATAGGCAAAGAGAAATAAATAGGAGGTCATTGTGAAGACTGGTAGAGATGGGTGAAGGCTGCCAGCCTAGCCAGATAGAATTGTGCAGATAATTCTATCATTTCTAAATATGAATGCTGAACTATAAGCTTGTTTTTTTTAATGAAAGAATATGCTGTAAAATGTGGAACTTGAAACAATGTAGCAACATTGCCATCTTCTGTAAAGAAAGCCAAGTCAAGCATTTCTTGTTGGTCCTTTGAAATTAAAATTATTTCATGACTGCCTTTGATGTTTATAATTCGTCTCTGGCCGGGCTAGATGAAGGCTTCCTGACTATTGTTTTAAGGCTAAAGTTAATGACCAGAATTTACATGTGGAATGTCCTTTACTGCTCTAGTTCCTGCCTAAGTGTAAAATAATGTAAATGCAGTTTCTGTCAGCCTGGGAACACCAGGAAAGTGTGAAATGATATAATGTTTTATCAGAACTGCAGTTTCAATTTAAACAGAGAGACCCAGAAGGCATTAAGTATTTTTTGTCTGGATCATCCAACGCACAGCACTGCCTCTTGCTCACATGTAAGTTATCTTAGACTTGTATTTTCTTTTAGATTAGCTAGGAACTTATAAAGATTAGACTAAGTATTTTTCTGAGATTTCAGAACTGTACTACTGATTTATTTTAAGTATTTCTGTGTGATCTCTGAACTCTTGATTAGCACTGACTGTGTAGTACAAAGTATTGTCTTGTGGTTTTAATTATGTATTAAATATTTTAATATTTAATTTAATGTTAGACATTACTCAATATGTTACAAGTGAATGGGGGAAAAAATATCTACCTCTTTTAGGTGTCCCATTTACCAATCTTAGTAGAATAGAAAGTTTTAATGACAAGCGGGTATGTGTCATTAGATTTAACCCTTATTCTAATTTAGTCAAAGAAATTTTAAATAAACATTGGGACATACTAATGTTTACTGAGATTGAAGGTGGACAAGAGAGTGAGTTCCCTAGAATAGTATATAAAATGTCACATAACTTGAAATATCTATTTGAACACATAAGGGGTACTAAGAGATTCAGTAGAGGTACACGGAAATGTGGAATGTGTAGACAATGTAATTTCATTAATACTAACATTGATATTAAATTAGACAATGTTTTGAAGACACAAATTAAGACCCGTAATGGTAATTGTAATACACAAAGGGTGGTCTACCTTGCTACGTGTATATCCTGTTCGGCTTACTATATAGGGAAAACCGAAAGGAAGTTAAAAACCAGGATATACGAGCATTTATATAAAATTCAGAAGAAAGATAAAAACAATGCATTGAGTAGACACATTTGTGACAAGGGTAACAATCACAGTTTTAAGTTTGCCATCATTGATTCAATGGAAACAACTAGCAGTGAAGGGAATTGGAAGATAAAGCTATCGGCTCTTGAAAGTAGATGGCAGATATTTTGTGATTCAACAACCAGTCCCGGGCTGAATGACTTCATTAGTATAAAACCATTCTTACAGTTGAATGCATGAGTATATTATTATTAGTTTGTCATCAGTGTAGTAGTAATATAGTATTTTACAGGCAATTTTTAAAAAATTTTTAGATAGCATTCTCTGGAATATTTTTGAAAATATACATGGGAATGATTTTAACCCATTACTTTTTATAGACAGTTCTAAGTATCCCCATATTATGAGGACCTTCGTCACTATATAGAAAGAATTGTTTAGCCATTTAGAATTATAACATCAGTTGTTTAGATAGTACCCTTTATGGATATTCTTATTCTTTAGTTGATCACCTGGCCTTAGTATGGTTTTTAGCAATATTTGTATGTATTGTTTTTACAACAGTTAGTATATTTTTGTATTACGTACATCACCAATTGTTATTGTAAATGGTATTGTTTATTCCAACTCATGTTTTTACATATCATTGTTTTTACACACTAATGGTTTCGATGAACTTGTTAGTGGTATAGGAAGCATTAGGTTAGTTATAAGTATATAGTTTTAGAGCACTGTCTCGGATGTGCAAATAGTTGTATTACACATTATGGTAGATAGTGTAGTTGTGTATAGTATTGGTATATGAAGTCTTACTTAGCAAATATTTGTAGTATCTGAATTTTGTGTACTATCATATGTTATTAGACATTGCACATGATATATATTTTAAAAAAGTAAATGAAGTTTAACAATATGTAACACCAAAGAGCGTTGCCCTTTTAAGATGTAATTGTCTTGTATGCCTTTTAAGATGTAATTGTCTTGTATGCCTTTTAAGATGTAATTGTCTTGTATGCTGTTGGCGCCAAAATGTATTTAAATACACAATTAAGATTTTTAATCATGGTTCTGAGGAAGTCTGACGTAGGTCAGACGAAAGCGCTTAACCTTGTGTTGCTACAATTCGAGTTTGTGATTTTAACAAATAAAACGGTGGATTATTTACATTGCTATTGTCCGAGCTTTTTGGATACGGTCTGCTGACGCCCCCTCTGGAGCATCGATACTTGTCATTTTGTGCTTCTTTAGTTAAATATTTTAAAACCTTTTAACTGTGACTGGTTTGTGTAGAGATAAGTTAAGCTCTAGAGTACATTGCATATTTATAGAGTTTACTGTCCAAGTCACTCCAAATAAGCTTTGACGGATTAGTCACACTTACCAATTGGATAATAATATTGCACAGTAATAATTGGACACCCATTTAAGGGCCTTTGGGTAGCTGATAAATATTAGCTGGGTGGTGGCAAGTGGCACTACCGTATAGTCTGGGTAAAAGGGGCACAGCTGGAGAACCTGCGCCAGCCTTCCTCAAGAGTGTCTGTGTGGTTGTATAAATGTATCTCAAAGTGTGTGCGTCAGTTACTTGGGCAGGGACATGAAGCACTGGTTGGACAGAGAGGGTGCTGGAGATTTTAGCTTGCCCAGCTAGGCTGAGATCTGGCTATAGCTGTGCCAGTGGGGAGACTTATTGGGGACCTGGGGAGCAACCAGCCCCGGACTGATTGTGATCTCTGTGTGAACTTAAGGGAAATTGCACTTTACTGTATTTGTTATCCTTTCCTCATATAAGAGAGATGCCCTCTCTGTTGTTAGTAGTGAGGATTGAGGCTCCTTGATTGCTGGGCCAGGGCACGGGCATCAGATATTAATTGGTGGCAGTGGTTGGGATATCCTCACATTTGTGTCTGGCAGTGGTGGGATATCCACATCACATATTAATTAGTTGGCAAATGCTAATTGGGTTGTAGTGGTGTGGGTAGAGTGAATCCTGTAGCCTGTGTACAGTGAGTTTTGAAGGTGTTTTTGTACTCTAAAACAGCCATGCAGTGAATACTCAGAGTTCAGATCACAATTGTTTTCTTTAGTTAGCTTTGTTAGTTAGGGTGAGCAGGCAGCATGTCAGCAGAGGAGTATGAAAAGGTGACAAAGAGCCAGCTGGTGGAGTTGTGCCAGGCTAGGGGACTGGTGCATGGAAACCTGCTTTCAGCCTTGGTTACAGCTGCATCAGAAAACAGCAACCAGGAGGACAATCAGACTGGCAGTGGAGATATAATACCTTCAGAGAATGGACAGCTCAACCTTTCTGAAGTGGACTTAAAAATCCAGCTGGAGCTAAAAAGACTTGAGTTGGAGGCCAGGCGTTTGGAAATAGAAGCAGTTGAGAGACTGAGGAGTCTACAGGCTGGTGAGAACGAGAAACTGTTATGTCTGGAAGCTGAGGAAAAGGAAAGACAGAGGCAGCATGAGAAGGAAATGCTGACTCTTCATCAGAGTCATGGAGGTAATGGGGAAGGGAGTAACTGGACCCCAGAAGCACTAAAGGTCAGTAAATTTCTTCCATAGTTTAAAGAGGGGGATAATTCTGATAGTTTCATTCATATGTCTGAGGGTATGTAAACAATATGAAGTTGACCAAGGGCTTTGGGTACGCTTTCTGACCCCTTTACTCCATGGAAAAGCTGTAACTGTTGTATCAAAAATGCATGATGCTGACTGTTTTGATTATACTGCTGTAAAAAATGTCTTTTACAATGTTTTAAGCTAACACCTGAAACATATAGGAAAATGTTTTGTGAGCATAGACGCAAGGCAGATGAAAGTGTGTGTGAATACGTTGCTGAATTGAGCACTTATTTCCACAGGTGGGTAAGTGGATATCAGATCACCACTTCAAAGGGCTGGCAGACCTTTTCGTGAGGGAACAAGCCCTTAGCACTTTGCCTGAGAACATGAGGATCTGCTTAGCTGATGGGCAATGTGCTACTTCAGATGAGTTGGGGAAGGAGGGAGACCTATACCTGGCAAGCAGGGCAGCCTTGCGCAGGAAGGGGACCCCCAGTACTGCTCATGGGTCTCAAAGAACCTATGGTGGGCAGCACAGACTGCCTCAACAGAATCTGCCAGTAGCAGGGGAAGCCACTAGTCCAGGTACACTTGCAGGAGCTAGGGTTAAATGTTATGAATGCAACCAGTGGGGCCATGTGGCATACAGGTGTCCACAGAGGCAAGGTGGGGAACTAAAGGTGAGGGAGCCAGTAAGTGGGAAAGACAAAATGACAATAGTAGGTTGTCTTGAGACAACAGGGGTACTAAACTACCATCCTGCAGATGTCCTGACAGGGAAGGATTTGGAAAAGGCAGTACCATGTGCTTATGCAATTACACGCAGTCAGGCTAGGAGACAAGCATGTGAGTCTGGTAGCCTGGGGAGACCCAGACCGACTGCATACTTGCAGCCAGGACTGGTGAGGTGGTTACTTCAGGGAGAGAGGGAGCTACTCTGTAGCACTGAGACTGAATGTGAGCCACAGCTGTTTGTGGGTACTGATGGTCCCTTGGACAGAGTGACTGCAAAGGGAGAGGTGAGTAGTAGTACTCAGGCTGACAGTGAGGCACCACTGTCAAAGGATGCCAGACTTCCTGTGGAAGGGGAGCTTGGAAGGGTTACAAGGAGAGAGATGAGACAGGCTCAGCTCTCAGACCCTACATTGCAAGGCCTGAGGCAGGTAGTTAGGGAGGCACTTGATTCTCAAGGAAAGGGGGAATCTGTATACTGGGGCAAAGGGTTACTATACAGAGAGTGGACCCCTGAGGGAGGGTCAGAAGTTGAGAGTACAGCAGTTGGTAGTGCCTAGAGCCTACCATCTGGCACTTCTAGCCATAGCCCATGATATTCCCTTTGCAGGTCACATGGGCATAAAATGTACAAAGAGGCATATTATGCAGAACTTCTATTGGCCTGGAATTTTCAGAGATATAACAGGGTACTGCAAGACCTGTGAGCAGTGCCAAAAGGTAGGCAAGGCAGGAGCTAAGATGAGAGCTCCTTTGATGCCTTTGCCTGTGATTGAGGAGCCATTTCAGAGGGTAGCTATGGATATTGTGGGTCCTCTGAGTACCCCAAGGTCCACAGGGGAAAATTATATCATAATGGTAGTGGATTACCCTACATGATACCCTGAGGCAGTGGGGCTTTGTCCTCCATTGAGGCAGAGAAGGTGGCAAATGCTTTGTTAGAGATTTTCAGCAGGGTACGTTTCCCAAAAGAAATATTGACTGACAGAGGTGCCAATTTCATGTCAGACCTGCTGGCTTGTCTGTGGAAGTCCTGTGGGCTGAAGCACATGAAGACCACCCCATACCATCCCCAGACTAATGGTCTTGTTGAGAGGTTAAACTCTACAATCAAGTCCATGCTATGGGCATTTGCATATCAGTTTAAGAGGGAGTGGGACAAATATTTGCCCCATCTGTTATTTGCTTACAGAGAAGTTCCTCAGGAATCCGCAGGTTTTTCACCCTTTGAGTTGCTGTATGGGCATAGGATGAGGGGACCTTTAGAACCTTTAGATTTAATTTGAGATGAGTGGGAAGGTGAGTGTGAGTCTCACAAGGAGTCTCTTGTGGCATATGTCCTAAACCTCAGGAAATGCGTAGGGTACTCATGGGTTTTGCCCAGGAGAACCTGGCAGGATCCCAACAGAAAAAGGTGTGGTATGACAAGAATGCTCGAGCTAGAGAGCATGCTGTGGGGCAGCAGGTAATGGTTCTCATTCCTGTCAGACACAACAAGCTGCAAGCAGCTTGGGAGGGACCCTACAAGGTGGTAAGAAAGCTAAGTGATGTTAACTACATGGTGAAACTGCTAGGCAGAAGGCAGAGGCACAAATTGTACTATGTTAACATGATGAAATCTTACCATGATAGGGACGGCCCTTATGTTGAGCATTTGCAGTGTATTGCAGGAGTATGAGGGACATCTGGGGACTGATCTCCTCAGTGAGGCTCGGGCTGACACCTCAGTGGAAGGGGTAGCAATGTCCCAGCAGCTATCTCCTACCCAGGTTTGAGTAATCAGAGCAGTGTTGCAGGAATTTGGGGACATGTTCACTGGGAAACCAAGGTGTATCCACCTAGTGCAGCACCAAGTGGATAAATGACCCAAAAGACCTATTAGGCAGGCCCCTTATTGGGTGCCTGAGAGGGTCAGACAGACCCCGAGGAAGGAGGTACAGGAGAGATGTTGGAACTAGGGGTGATTCAAGAGTCCAACTGTCCCTGGGCCTCCCCAGTGGTGCTGGTGCCAAAGAAGGATGGCTGCACCAGGTCCTGTGTGGACTACAGGAAATTAAATAGTCACACAGAGTCGGATACTTACCCCATGTATAGGGCAGATGAGGCCCTAGAGCAGCTGGGTGGGGCTAAGTATCTTACAACCATTGATCTTATCAAGGGTTACTGGCAGGTGCCCTTGACTCCCAGTGCTACAAAGAAGTCAGCCTTTGTGACTCCTTTTGGCTTATATGAGTTCACGAAGATGCCCTTTGGGATGAAGAAGGCCCCAGTGACTTTCCAGAGGCTGGTAAATAATATCCTAGCAGGAGGGTTTGCCCTTGCATACCTAGATTATATTGCCATCTACAGCCATTCCTGGCCAGAGCACCTTCAGCATGTCAGGGAGGTTCTGGGCAGACTACAGAGGGCAGGGTTGACCATTAAGCCGAGCAAATTTCAGGTGGGTATAGTAGAGGTCTCCTACCTAGGACACAGAGTGCGGAGTGGTAAGATCAGGCCAGAACCTGCCAAAGTGGAAGTCATTCAGGCATGGCCTGCACCTGTTACTAAAAAGCAAGTGAGGGCATTTTTAAGGACAGCAGGGTACTACATAAAGTTCATCCCCAGTTATAGTACCATAGCTGCTCCCCTCACAGACCTGACAAGGAAGAACAGGCCAGATAAGGTAGTATGGACCCCAGCATGTGAGCAGGCATTCTAGAGGCTTAAAGAAGCTTTGGGAGGGCCCCCTGTGTTAGCCAGTCCAGAATACAGTAAAGAATTTGTTGCGCAGGTGGATGCTTTGAACCATGGGGTGGGGGCTGTACTTAGCCAGATTTATTCAGAGGAGGAAGAGCACCCAGTGGTTTATCTCAGTCATAGGCTCCAACCCAAGGAGGAATGTTATGCAGCTGTAGAAAAGGAATGTCTAGCCATAGTGTGGGCACTGCAAAAATGCCAGCCTTATCTGTATGGAAGGAAATTCACTGTTATGACAGATCACAACTCCCTAACATGGTTAAACAGAGCCAGCCAGCTAAATGCCAAGTTGCTAAGATGGAACTTTAGGTTGCAAGCATATATGTCAGTTCAGCACCACAGTGGGAGTAGCAATTCCAATGCAGATTGCAGATGGGGTCTGAAGACAGGGAATGGGGTGAGGTACACACAGGTAGACCTAATCCTCTCAAATGGCGTTTCTCAAGGGTCACTTGATAAACTCGCTTGAGTTCTCCGGTGGGGGGATGTGAAGACTGGTAGAGATGGGTGAAGGCTGCCAGCCTAGCCAGATAGAATTGTGCAGATAATTCTATCATTTGTAAATATCAATGCTGAACTACAAGCTTGTTTTTTTTAAAATGAAAGAATATGCTGTGAAATGTGGAACTTGAAACAATCTGGCAACATTGCCATCTGCTGTAAAGAAAGCTAAGTCAAGCCTTTCTCGTTTGTCCTTTGAAATTAAAATTATTTCATGACTGCCTTTGATGTTTACAATTAGTCTCCAGCCAGGCTAGATGAAGGCTTCCTGCCTATTGTTTTAAGGCTAAAGTTAATGACCAGAATTTACATGTGGAATGTCCTTTATTGTTCTGGTTCCTGCCTAAGTGTAAAATAATGTAAATGCAGTTTCTGTCAGCAATGCAGTTTCAATTTAAACAGAGAGAACCAGAAGGCATTAAGCATTTTTTGTCTGGATCAACCAACTCACAGCACTGCCTCTTGCTCACATGTAAGTTATCTTAGACTTGTGTTTTCTTTTAGATTAGCTAGGAACTATAAAGATTAGACTGTGTTTTTCTGTGATGTCAGAAATGTACTACTGATTTATTTTAAGTATTTCTGTGTGATCTCTGAACTCTTGACTAGCACTGACTGTGTAGTACACAGTATTGTCTTGTGGTTTTAATTATTTATTATTAAATATTTTAAAACCTTTTAACTGTGGCTGGTTTGTGTAGAGATAAGTTAAGCTCTAGAGTACATTGCATATTTATAGAGTTTACTGTCCAAGTCACTCCAATTAAGCTTTGACTGATTAGTCACACTTACCAATTGGATAATAATATTGCACAGTAATAATTGGACATCCTTTTAAAGGCCTTTGGGTAGCTGATAAATATTAGCTGGGTGGTGGCAAGTGGTACTATCATATAATTTGGGTAAAAGGGGCACAGCTGGAGAACCTGTACCAGCCTTCCTCGGGAGTGTCTGTGTGGTTGTATAAATGTAAAAGTCACTGGGAGCTCACCAATAAGAGGAACGAGTAAGATGTTTAATGAAGCTCAGCCACAAACACTAAACATCATTAAACATCTTACTCGTTCCTCTTATTGGTGAGCTCCCAGTGACTTTTTTCGTTTTGATTCACTGGTTTCTACTTGATTTTTGTTTTTTTTGGTTGTATAAATGTATCTCAAAGTGTGTGAGTCAGTAACTTGGGCAGGGACACGAAGCACTGGTTGGACAGAGAGGGTGCTGGAGATTTTAGCTTGCCCAGCTAGGCTGAGATCTGGACCCTATAGCTGTGCTAGTGGGGAGTCTTATTGGGGACCTGGGGAGCAAGGGAGCAACCAGCCCCGGACTGATTGTGATCTCTGTGTGCTTTTAAGGGAAATTGCACTTTACTGTGTGCATTTGTTATCCTTTCCTCATATATGAGACACCCTCTCTGGTGTTAGTGGTGAAGATCGAGGCTCCTTGATTGCTGGGCCAAAGCACGAGCATCACAGTCCTAAACAAAAGACCAGCTCTGGTGGAGTTTTTATTACAATCTAGAACAGAAGTTGCTGTTAAAAAGGGAATAATTAAAGCACATAACATACTGCATAATAACTATAAGAATCAATCAGAGAAAGTTAAAAAAGGATTGGGAAGAGAGACTGGATAAGCAATTGACAAAGAAACAATGGGGGATATATGTATTTCACCTCAAATATGCAACAGTCTAGAAGATTTAGGATCTTTGCTTGGAAGTCCATACATAGGTATTTTTTTTACCCCAAGTAGACACCAAAGAATTTTTCCTCAGGTAGACAGCAAATATTAGAGGTGTGATGGGGAAGAAACAGGTAACTGGAAAAAATTCCTGAAAGTGTAATGAATTGGCAGACTGCTCTGTTGAAGATGCTGATGAGCAAATTGGTGTAACTAAGGAAATTATTTTTTTTCAAGCTATGATACAGAATCAGATGACTTGCTGAGTCTAATTATGATGGCTGCCACAAAGCAATTACTAGAAAATGGAAATCAAAGTCTAAACCAACTTTACTAGAAGTAGCAAAGATAGTAACAGAGATAAAACAACTGGAATTGGGATCTATAGAAAAGGGTAGGAGCAAACTACATAGGAAAAAAAATGGGAATTGTGGGATCAATACATGTAGAGGAGAAAAGAGTTTTTAAAGAAGGCAGGAATTGAATGTGCTATGTACTGTTTGACAATGACTGGATATATTATAAGTGATTTATAATGTTTGCAGCTACAGTTGCGTCGGCATGGTTTGCAATGTACAATGTTTGCAACTGAGATTTTGTCTTTTTATTTTCATTTAGATACATTTAGGATTGCCTGTGTCATACATGATAATTTAATAAAGATACTTAAACTAAAAAAAAAACTGCAGTAGTGCAAAAGTATTTAATGAAACACACTGTTAAAAGTACACACTAAAAACAAAAGAAGATTAGCGCTTTCATACCCAGCATGGTACTTCATCCGATCTAAAACTTTACTGAACAGTTACAATTTAAATAGTACTAACAATTAATGCTGCAAATCACGTGACTTCAAAATGGGTTTAAGGGGAATAAACTAATTTAACCCCTTAATGCCTGTTGCTTGCAAAAGCAACATCCATTTTATCTCTTGACATTCTGTTTTGTTAATCAAGTCACCATCCCTAACACTAGGCTGACATATCGCCAGAACCAAAAATTTAAAATAGTGATCACTGCCCATTAAAGCAACATGTTCTGCAAGTGCATTTCTACTATCATTCTTCCGAATGCTGTACAGATGCTCACGTATCCGGTCCCTTAAACACCTATTTGTTTTGCCTACATAAAACATTTTGCAGAGTTCACAAGAAGCTAAATAGACAATATTCATTGTATTACAGTCAGCAGTGACTAAGTTCATACACATGCCCAGTCACAGGATGTACAAATATATCATCATTATTGATGTGAGCACACATGGTGCATCTCTGACAAGGGAGAGTCCCTAACTTATCTCCTGTATTACTGTTACCAGTAGCTCTCTTGGACTTGTAACAAAGCAATGTCTTAATACACTTCTAATTCTTAAAAGTAAAGTGTGGTGTCTCTCCCAACACTTGTTTACATTTAACATCAGATTGTAGTAATTTCCAATGTTTCCTAATGATATCACATATAGCAGAGGAATCATTAGAAAAAGTAAGGCACATTCTAGTTTTACTTGACTGATTCTCTACCTTGCTATTAAACAGGTACATATTTTAATTCAAATAAAGCCTCAAACGAGTATCCCTAAATGAGACAACCTCGTCTTGTGCTTCACATATGTGAATAGCCTTCATGTCTAAAGTTATTGGAAATTCCTTCAAAAAATTCATATATGCAGCTATCTTTTTGTGTGCAGCCTAGCTGATCTATAAAATTGCCCTTTTAACACATTTTTCTTAATGGATTTAGGATGCATGCTCCTAGCATGTAAGATGTTATTAGTCTTGCAGTCTCCCTCGTCAGAGATGCACCATGTGTGCTCACATCAATAATGAAGTCACATGATTTGCAGCATTAATTGTTAGTACTATTTAAATTGTAACTGTTCAGAAAAGTTTTAGATCTCATGAAGTACCATACTGGGTATGAAAGCGCTAATCTTCTTTTGTTTTTAAAGAGTACTTTTAACAGAGTGTTTCATTAAATACTTTTGCACTACTGCAGTTTGTCTTTTTTAGTTTAAGTATTTTCCTACCGGATTTTGCCCCATCTTTTTTGTTTCTGTTCTGTTATAATTTATCCTGTTTGGGGCATGGCAGAAAGTGCAAATTCCAGTGTAGTTGCTACACCTGGGGCTAACCAGGCAGCCTCCTTTATGGGACGTTTGGATTGTTTACTTACTATGGAAAGGAATCCTTTAACTGTGGACACTACTGCTCCAGATGACTTTGTTCATGAAACAAGAACTGACAACTATAATGGTTTTATACAAATGTTCCATTCTATTGAGAACAATCTTTACAGATACAAGAGAATACAGTGGCAAAGATTGCACATTGAAGCCTGTCTGCTGCACAAAGTGATACCTAGAGGACTTTGAATATGTAAAATGCCCACTTACGGTAATTCTTTACCAGATTTGTTAAAAAAATGGCAAATTTATAATCTTCAGGTCAGTGATGGCTATCTAAAGCTGCTTATAAAATATTTCAACCCTATAGAAGAACAATTACGTGTCAGCATTTCCACTGATGTTTCTAGCATCTATAATAACTTGGAATACTCTGGTTACAAATACAAGCTTGATGACTTATTTTCAGATGTAGATGCATATGAGAAGCATCTCACTGAAATTAAAAAGAAAAAAACTGGCACCTGATTTAAAAGATTTTGCAACAGGGCACATATTTTCCTGGACTGATGAGAAAAAAGAGGTCCACAGCTCGGGCTATGCACATGCAGTCAAAGGAACTTTGTCATCTAATAACCAGAACTGTGCTTTAACCAATGAATTGGCAATAGTGGTTTGCACCGATGAGCATGTGCAGTTGAGCGATGACAGAATGGTGCCACAATCTAATGATGTGCTTAATCGTTCCTCAGGCTTTCCTACTTCTTCTTCAATGGATAGTACTCCTTGTACGATGGAAGGACTCAATACCAACAGTGCTACTGCTATGAGTAGAGTGGTGATAACACCCCTTTTTTACAGTTAATGGAACCGGAATTGTTGAAAGTGAAGGAGAGAGGGCATTCAGCGAGTCGGACTCGCTTCAGCAAGTAGAGACAGAACCTGGGAGCACCAGAAATGGAACAAATGGTGCAGAACAAAGTACGCAAAATTTAGTGTTCAATTTGTCTAGTATAATTTTGTCTACTGAACAATTGAAGGTTTTAAATTACGGTCTTAACTTTATACCATCAGGACATTCCTATTTAACAGAGGTTTTGAATGATTTGCGATTGTTTAATAGAAATTTGTCTCTTAGACTCTGTTTTGGTAATAATGCTAGGAATAGGTTCATACTAGGCTATCTGCCCTAGGGCATTTATAAGCCTAGCCAGAATGTGTTTGGCTTTCGCCACCCATTTTAAATGAATTTTGCTATGCCCTTTTTTGAGGTTAGTATACTGTGCCTCTGTCTAACAGTGACACAGAAGTGATACCCGGGGTAAACCTACGATCTCCCATCCACTCATCAAGATTCCTCTTGAAGAGAGTCAATGAGGGACTCTGCCTAACCTGGACTGGGATTTTATTCCAGAGTGAAGGGAGCCTCTGGGTTATGAATCTGTCCCTCCAGCATGTCCTATTTATTTCGGTGCTGAGGTTCAAGTCTCTCGAGCATGTAGCTCGATGGGATTTGGATTTTCTGAGGTGCAGCATGTCCATTAATTCCGGGTTGTACATGGCTTTATACGTCAGGCACAGATCACCTCTGAACAGGCGGTATGCCACTGAGTAGAGCTGGAGTTTCTTTAACCGGGCAGCATATGGCATCTGTTTGAGCCCTTTGATCCTCTTGGTGAAGTACTTTTGGGGTCTTTCCAGTTGCTGCAGGTGTCTGGTAAGGTACATCTCAAAAGGGGCATTGTACTCAATTATGGGCCTGATGAGGGATGAGTAAAGAGGCATGATGACCTACCCTGATCTAGATGTGAATCCCTTCATGATTAGGTGGGCTATATAAAATGTTTTTCTAACCACTTTGGCCACGTGGTTGTCAAATGAGAGATTGCTATCAACTTGGGTCCCCAGGTCCCTAATTACTACTTCTGTACTTAATGGATTACCACCTATGTGGTAATTTGTGGGCACTTTGTTTTTGCCAAAGGGGATGACAATACACTTTTTGGCATTTAGCTTGAGGCCATGGCTCTGGCACCAGTTGTCTGTTTCTATGAGGCCCTTTTGGAGGATGCTTGTGTCAGCTGGAGAGTCGATTATGGCGCCCAGTTTGCAGTCATCTGCGAACTTGGCCAGCCACAGTCCTTCCGTGTTGGCCTGTACCTCCGAGAAATATATACCGAACGAGAGGTCCCAGGACTGAGCCTTGTGGGATGCCACTTGTAACTGGTTTGGAGTCTGACATGGCTCCAGCAATTCTAACCATGTGGGTTCTGTCCTTGAGCCAGTTTGCAACCCATCTAGTGACATAGGGGTTTATATTTAAGCTGGTGAGCTTATCTATAATGCCCGAGTGGGGTATTGTATCGAAGGCTTTTGCGAGGTCCAGGTAGGCTGTGTGGACCACCTTCCCCTCGTCAATGGCCTTGGTGACTGTTCCAAAGAAATCAACCAGGTTTAAGAGGCAGGATCTGCCCTTAACAAAGCCGAACTGGGTAGGATCCAGTGTCTGTAGGTCCCCAATATCTTTATTTATGAGGTCCATGATGATCCTTTCCATAGCTTTGCAGACCAAGCTAGTCAGGCTTATGGGGCGATAGTTTCCAGGATCCGTTGAGGCACCACCTTTGTGGAGAGGGATCACAGTTGGTGCACGCCACTCTTTGGGTACTTATCCTGTAGTAAGGCTGAGATTGAACAGTAGTTTTATGTTTGGGTTTAGCTCTTCTTGGAGTTCATGTAGAACGCAGCCCGGGACACCGTCTGGTCCCATTGATGCTGTGTGTTTTGCTTTGGAGAGGGCGGCTCTTACCTGAGTATCTGAGATGTCAGGGGGGCAGCACTCTGCTGGGATAGATATTTGCCCTTTTGGTGGGGGGGGGGGAGAAGTTTGCGCTGAACCTGTCAGCTAGGATGTTGGCAATGTCTGTGGGTTCTGTGTATTTTTTGTCAGTTTGGACTAATTCTAAGCATATCTGGGAATTACCACCCATGTTCCTAACATAAATAAAGAAAGCCTTGTGATTATCCTTAGTGTCCTGTGCAATTTTTCTCTCGAAGCTGGCCTTAGATGATTTTATGAGTGCCCGTAGTTTTTTGCTAATACTGATCAGAGATGCCTTCCCTTTTTTTTATCATTTAGTAGCTTCCTCCTTCTATTGTATAGTTTGTTTATGACTGGGGTCCACCAGACAGGACGTCTGCCTTTGGAGGATTGGGTCTTGGTTTTACTTGGGATCGCATGATCCATGCATTCCTGAAGGTGTTCATAGAATGTGTTTATAAAGGATTCTGTGGTCTGGGCCGTATTTTCCACAGGCCCGGGGGCTTTGAAGGATTCCACCTCGGTTTTGAGGAGTGTGAAATTTACTTTAGAGAAGTTTTTCACTGTGGTTTTCTGTGCAGGGGGTGGTGTCGGGATGTGAATATCCAGTGAGATTAGTTTATGGTCTGATCTTACCAGTGAGGGATACACTTCTGGTCTGGAGCATAGAGTCCCCATGTTGGTGATGATCAGGTCCAGTATGTTTTCCCCTCTTGTGGGAGTGGTAACAAGTTGTTCCATAGCATTTGAGTTTATAAATTCTAGGAACCTTTGGGCTAGGGTGTTGGAGCTAGAGTAATGCTCCCAGTCTATCTTTAGGTAGTTGAAGTCGCCCAATATAATGGTGTTTGGAGAGACCTTCATATTTTCCAGTGTTCTCAGGAAGACCGAGTGGGGTTCCTGGGTTAGGGAGGGTGGTCTGTAGCAGGCTATAAACTGGAAGGCAGTTTTACCCACTGATAGTTGCACATAGATAGTCTCTGATGCTTCGTGCTGTGCCACCAACCTGGAGGTGTGGGTATCTTTGATGAATATTGATACGCCCCCTCCTTTTGTGGGTCGGTCCAAGTTTTGAGGCCGAAAAGCATGGTATGAGGTATAACCTGGTAGTGCTGGGGTGCTCTTGGGAGCCTTGAACCAGGTTTCTGTTACTGCACAGATATTGATGTTCTCCATGCTAAGGAGAGTTTCGAGTGCCTGCATCTTGAGGTTTAAACTTCTGGCGTCGAGTAGCATTACTCTTAGTTTTATCCCTTGTGATACCTATGGAGGTGGGTTTGTCTTTTGAGCCTTGCCTAAAAAAGGCACTATGGGGGTAGCAAGAGCCTTTGCCAATATCCGAAAGCCCAGGGGTGACAGGTGCAAGCCGTCCCTAGCGAAACATCGTGGCTTGTCGAGCATGTCATCCCAGGCTGACAGGCATTGGATCCCCTTTGAATGACACCAATACTTAAGCCAATTGTTGAAATTGATCATCTTGTCTTCATATTGTGGCATCATTCTTGGTGAGGGTAAGATGCTACTCAAGGTCAGGGTCATATCGGCCTGGGCCACATGCTCATAGAGCTCCTCTATGTCTCTTTTCATGTAGTCCAGGGAGGTACGTCTCAGGTCATTCACACCAGCACGGACAATGACTGAGTCATATTTGTACTTGCCTTGGAGTGACCTGAGTGCTTGTGTTATGTGGCGGATCCTAGCGCCCGACAGGCAGCTCACCGTGACCTTCTCCTTGTTCAGCCTGGTGAGCGGGACGTCAGTGTGCCTGATGATAGAGTCACCTATTACAAGTGTAATCAGGTGTGTTGTTTAGCCTTAACGGCTGTGACTGTTCGGCACACTGGCTTTGTGAGCTATGTGTTGCATGTGTTTTGTTTTGGGGTAGCGGTTGCTTGGGTGTCTGCTTTGGAGGTCTCTGCTGCTTAGACAGATTTTTATTTAGAGCCTCTGAGTATGTTTTTGTGTGTTTATGTGTTTGGTTTGCTGTCGTGGTAGGTCTATGTGAGACTGGAATTGTACTGAGTGTGGTTTCCTTCTCCTCCTGACTGGTTAAGCCAGTACAGAGTTGAGAGAGCTTAGCCTCCAGTTTGGCTATATGGATGCATCTCTCACATGCGTTGGAATTTGTTGGGAGGAGGAGGGGGTTGTCTGTGTACATGAGGCAGTTGTAACATTGCCTCAAGATTCCCAGATTCACCAGCTGGACCGGAGAGAAGATTGACAACTGACCTTTGGACATGCTAAAATAGCATTGGGAATTCCTTTATAATTGAAAAAAAGGGCCAATGGGGAACAAGGTACTCAAGAGGACTTTGTGAGAGTGTAGTGCTTTTAATTTTTAGTGCTGACTTATATAATTGCTTTAGTGAGCAAGTGCCAGGTAACTTAAATGCAATGTGTTACAGGTAACTTAAATGCAAAAATGACAAACAGTAACTTTCTTTTAAGTGAAACAAGGAAATGAGTACAGTAAGCAATGCAGATATCACTAGGGATCCACAGAAGCGTTGAAAAGCCGCGTTTTAGGTGGTATTAGCGTTTCAGGGAAATAACAAGCAAACAAACAACAAGCATACAAACAGAGCTAGATTCAGCAGGCCTGGATCTAGTCTATGCTACAGCAAACAAGGTGTACCAATTTCAGTAAGAAACAGTTGAAACATGCAGGCACTATAAGCCTTTAACCAGAAATTCCCAGCTCAGAAGGGCAGAGTCCAGCCTCTCCTCCCACAAGAGTGCAGACCACGAACCTTCTTAATGTAAAATAACTGGCCTGAAGCCCAAGTGTTTAAACCAGAACCAATACACTTTTAGAATAACAGACACTGAGCCCTCAATCAGCAGTTCCCAACTTAGAAGGATGTAAGCTACCTGTCCTGCCACCACAGTGCAGGCCACAAAACTTGCTAATGTAAAACAACTGGTCTGAAGCCCAAGTGCTTAATCCAAAAGACTTAGAATGATAGCTACACTTTAATCAAGTTACTACCAAGCAGTAATAAATACAATTGAATACTTTAAAGAATGCCTGGATTAGTGCTCAAGTTATACAAACAAAGCTAGATTCAGCAGGCTTGGATCTAGTCTACGCTACAGCAAACAAGGTGTACCAATTTCAGTAAGAAGCAGTTCAAATATGCAGGCACTATAAGCCTTTAACCAGAAATTCCCAGCTCAGAAGGGTAGAGTCCAGCCTCTCTCCTCCCACAAGAGTGCAGACCACGAACCCTTTTAATGTAAAATAACTGGCCTGAAGCCCAAGTGCTTAAACCAGAATTAATATACTTTTAGAATAACTGACACTGAGCCCTCCATCAGCAGTTCCCAACTTAGAAGGATGTAAGCTACCTGTCCTGCCACTACAGTGCAGACCACAAACCTTCTTAATGTAAAACAACTGGTCTGAAGCCCAAGTGCTTAAACTAAAAGGCTTAGAATGAGTTACACCAAGAAGTAATAAATACAACTGAGTACTTTTAAGATGACGCAAAAGCAAAATAAAGTAGGAAGAAACACAAATACAGTAAAAGCAGATAATTTTTTTTTTCAGAAAAGTAGCAAAAACAGTAGTAAAAAAAATTCACATGCAGTGCAAGCTCGCACACTTGAGTATGTAGCAATATTAGTCCACACCCAGTTTGAAAAAATGTAATTAAATTAAAAAGGACTAAAAGCAAGTGCAGAAAGGGTTTATTAGGTAGAATGCGGTAAAGAGATGGGACTGGGGGAGTGTCCTAGATCAAATCTACAGTGGGGCGGGCACTGCAAAAGCCACCAAATTTAAACTACAACCAAGAACAGGGATGGGGGTTGGGAAGACAGTTTCATGTGGATATTAAGAAACCCAGTACGTTTGTACCTATAACCCCCCCCCCTTTAGTTGAAGCGTTTTGCAAACTATGTCAGGATGACATTTATGAGCATTTCTCGAGTAAAAGGAATCTTGGTATTAAGAATCTTAGTAAAGCAGAATTTTCTGCTTTGATGGAATTAGTATCCTCTGACACATTATGTTTTAGACCTGCTGACAAGGCTGGCAGAATAGTAGTTTTTGATACTATTCATTACACCAATGCCATGTTGGACATGCTTAATGACACTACTACTTATTTGTCACTTACTGATTTACAAGTTCAGAGATTAATAGCAGAAGTGCAACAGTGCATTGAGAATTTATTAATGGAGGGTTCTCTTGATAAGCAGTTGTATGATTATTTTTTAGTAGAGCACCCTACAATACCTTATATTCATGGACTCCCAAAGTTACTTAAAAATTCCTTTAATCCACCCATGCGACCAATAGTATCTGGCAGAGGGTGGGTTACAGAGACACTCTCAATCTATGTTGAAAAACAACTTTGTCTCATACTCGATAAAGTTGATTATGTTTTAAAGGACACTAAACATTTTTTACGGAGATTAGATGAATAGAGGTTAAGTGAATTTAACAATCATGTATTGTTAGTTACCATGGATGTTACTTCATTTTTCACTTGTATCCCTAATGACATAGGTGTTGATTTTGTCAGGCTTTTTAGCACAGCATAGTGTGTATAATACTAAGGTTCATATGATTTGCTCTCTGCTAGATATTATCTTGGACCATAATTTATTTATGTTTGAAGGTTCTTACTATTTACAACAAATGGGCGTAGCTATGGGCGCAGTTTGTGCGAATAGCTATGCCAACACTGTAATGACTCAGTGGGAGTCTGAGTTTGTGTTTAAAGAGAACATTTTTTCCAGATTTATCCTCCATTATAGTCATTTTGTGGATGATGTTTTCTTTATTTGGGACAGTGACTACTGTTCATTATGTGAGTTTGTTGCATATCTTAACAGCAGTACGAATTTTTTGAAGTTTACATTTAGCTCTTCCAATGAAAGTATTTAATTTTTGGATGTGCAGGTTGTTTTAGCCCCAGATGGCACTGAGACAGAGATTTATACTAAATCCTGCAAGACTAATAACATCTTACATGCTAGGATCATGCATCCTAAATCCATTAAGAAAAATGTGTTAAAAGGGCAATTTTATAAATCAGCTAGGCTGCACAGAAAAGATAGCTGCATGTATGAATCTTTTGAAGGAATTTCCAATAACTTTAGACATAAAGGCTATTCACAATATGATATATGTGAAGCACAAGACGAGGTTGTCTCATTTAGGCACACTCATTCGAGGCCTTATTTGAATTCAAATATGTACCTGGTTAATAGCAAGGTAGAGAATCAGTCAAGTAAAACTAGAATGTGCCTTACTTTTTCTAATGATTCCTCTGCTATATGTGTTATCATTAGGAAACATTGGAAATTACTACAATCTGATGTTAAATGTAAGCAAGTGTTGGGAGAGACACCACACTTTAATATTAAGAATCAGAAGTGTCTTAAGAGATTGCTTTGTTATAAGTCCAACAGAGCTACTGGCAACAGTAATACAGGAGATAAGTTAGGGACTCTTCCTTATCAGAGATGCACCATGTGTGCTCACATCAATAATGATGATATATTTGCACATCCTGTGACTGGGCATGTGTATGAACTTAAAGTCACTGCTGACTGTAATACAATGAATATGGTCTATTTAGCTTCTTGTGAACTCTGCAAAATGTTTTATGTAGGCAAAACAAATAGGTGTTTAAGGGACCGGATACGTGAGCATCTGTACAACATTCGGAAGAAATGCACTTGCAAAACATGTTGCTTTAATGGGCAGTGATCACTATTTTAAATTTTTGGTTCTGGAGATATGTCAGCCTAGTGTTAGGGGTGGTGACTTGATTAACAAAACAGAATGTCAAGAGATAAAATGGATGTTACTTTTGCAAGCAACAGGCATTAAGGGGTTAAATGAACCCATTTTGAAGTCACGTGATTTGCAGCATTAATTGTTAGTACTATTTAAATTGTAACTGTTCAGAAAAGGTTTAGATCTGATGAAGTACCATGCTGTGTACGAAAGTGCTAATCTTTTGTTTTAGAGAGTACTTTTAACAGTGTGTTTCATTAAATACTTTTGCACTCCTGCAGTTTGTTTTTTTTTAGTTTAAGTATTTTCCTACCGGATTTTGCCCCATCTTTTTTGTTTCTGTTCTGTTATAATTTAATAAATATACATATATTTTTTATATAAACAGCATCATGGCCATATTTAAGGGAGAGTCTGGAAACCTGGAGAGAGGCATTATACAGGTCCTGGATGTCCCTCTGAATGTTCATCTTGTATCCCCTCTGCCTTGGATTTAATCTGTTCCTGGAATGACTCAAGGAATTTGAGCACATGGAACTTGCAGCCCTAATAGCTAGGGTGGCTGAAATAAAATCTTTTTATCAAATTGAACAGCAATATGCTTTCGCTGTCTTTTGGTAGGGAGTTGTTGGATGCATCTCCTGGAGCTCCTTTAACAGATTCTGGAGACATCATTGATGGATCCCCCACTGTTTTTTGTAAAGGTGCTCATGAGATTCTAGCACACTATAGAAGCAATCAGGCTTCCTAGGAACTGGGAAAACAAGTTGAAGTCCAAAGATATGTCTGCAAGCACATCATCTAAGACTACATGAATTGGAGGAACTGCCAAGGTCTAGCAGTGGGGAGGTTTAAAAGCTCTCCATAATGAGTTTGAGCCTTAAAGACCTCTCTAGATTCCCAAATGAATTCCTCATTCATTCTGTGAAGAGCATCAACAAAGAATAAATCCTCAGGGGTGAAACTAAGGATAATGTGTCATCAGAATCCTCAGAAGTCTGAGGGGGAAGATGTTCTACATATATCAATTCCTTATCCTGTGATTCAAAGGAATTTGAATCTCTCAGGGGAAGTTCCTGGCACAGGATCCTTTTGCAGGGGAAGTTGCACGGTCTTCAGGAAATTAAAGAATTCCTAGGCCAGCCAGATTTAGTCCTGTGAAGAGACCTGGGAAGAAGAGGCAATGGGCGGAGACAGTGATGGCTGGGACAAACTTGAAAGTCTCTTAGGTATGGATGACATGGGCTTACGTAAGGGTAGTGAAGGCCTCAGGTCACTGGTGGCCATGACCACAAGCTGTTTTTTTAAGGACCTCCTCCCTAACATTAACCAAAGGTATAACTCCCTCACCATCAGTCACCCACATGCAGGAGTCAGAAACTGTAGCTTGCTCAGTGGCTTTGGATCCAAACAATGTTTGCCTGGTGTTTGAGAACAAAGGGCCATAGTTGTGAACACTGGAGGGATCAACTCCAGAAGCCTCCAGTCTAGAAAACGTGTCACCTACATCAGCAACATCAATCTTGTTCAAGGACCAGGACAAAAATGTCCTTGGAATCCTTGACATCCCTCTCCTTTGGATGTTTGTCCTTGTGCTTTTTTCCAAAGGAAAGCCATAGAAATAGATGCTGAGGAGTGCAACGGGTCTGCCATACTAGAATCTTTGCTTGGCTCCATGCATAACTTAAGGAACTCAGCCCTATGGTCAATGGTATTTGAATTGACTCTCGCACAACACTGACAGGCCCCAGTGGCCTAATGGATTAGGAGTTGGCTTCCTAAGCTCGGGATTGTGGGTTCAAGTCCCATCTGGGGTGATATAATGTTGATAGAAGTGAAGCTTTCTTAAAAGCAACTTGGACAACTGGATGGGGAAACAGAAAATATACCCCTGGGATCCCTTCTGGACAGGGAAAACAGGTGGTGAAATTCTTGGCTAGGCTTATAAGGGCCTCCAGGCCAATAGGCTAGTATCATCCCTATGAACCTATGACAGCAACATCCTACTAAGGGCCTACACAAAACAAGCAATGTGAATAAAAATATTTGTGGGGAATCTACTTCCTACAAGAAAGGCAATTTAATTTCTTCAACATTAACAAGAAAAAATGTCCATAACAGGGTACTTATCTAAAGGCGTTTTAAACTCTGGTGACTGAAGCCGACCGATGGACTGACAATGCAAAGTAAAAGTGGTGTTGAGCATTGGACTACATGGCAAGAAAGAACTGGAGATGGTGCCACCTGACACCTGCTTTATTCTCCGACATCTGGGTGGTGGTCTGCATAGATGTCTGCCAGCTAGGGAATGGTGAAAAGACTGGTATTTGGAATAGCCATGGGCTTCTGCAAGGCAGGAAGAGCCAAGAATCAGTACATCAACACTGACTATGATGAAAATCATTCTGTATAATCATACTCAGCACCCAGACAAAACATTTAGTATGGTAATTAATGTTAGGATCCTGCCTCCCATACATTTAACCCTTGCCAGTGATATGTACAAAACTTATAAAATATACAAAAAAAAAAAAAAAAAAGAGCAACAGGAAGGTCCTCAACTAGGATACTTATCTAACAGCAAGGAAGATGCATGAATCACATGGCTGACCAACCAAAGATGAAGTGACAGTTTAGGTCTTGGCTGACAGCAAGAAAATTCTGAGGTACTTTGCAATCGTATGTCTATTCTGTACTACTGCCTCCACTGGGCTAAGGTCATATGTCAGACATATGGCATAAGAGGACAGCACCCAGACTTTGGGTATGGCTATTCTTGGCAAAATATCCCAATGGTTAATAATAGTGCAACAGTGATCATGGAAGGACATAATTTTGAACACTGGAACTTTGGCTAAAAAAAGAAAGATCTAAAACTGGTCTCCATGAAGCTACTTTCTTTGGTAACAGAAACACTCCTGAATAAAAAACTTCCCTTTCAGAGAAGGTGACACAGCTTCTATCATCCTTCCCCCTGCTGAGTTAGCAGATGCTGAATGACAGGAGGGAAAATTTGATATGGCTTTGGAGGAAGAGATTGCCACTGTCACCCTTATTCCTGATAAATCACTCACAGAACCCATTTGTCTGAGACTATCAAGTAGCCAGAACGAGACATGGAGAACTAGAGATTGGGGAAAAATTAAATGTGTGCTAGGGCTGGAAAGGGGGGAAACATTCTGTTAATAGTCATTCAGACTTGCTGGACTGTCCTTGTTTCTGGGAGGCTATTTTCATTTCTTTTTGGATCCCCCATGCCACTGTTTTTTAAAAGCCTGCTTGTCAACAACGATCCCCCATGCCACTGTTTTTTAAAAGCCTGCTTGTCAACAACTTGCTGTGTCTGCTTATTTTGCTATTTATAAAATGCTACAGAGGTAACTATAAAACCCTTGATAAATTTGGAAAAAGAAGGCTGAAAATCTGAGAAATTACTGAATCACATTCAGTCTCTCATCACACTTTCTAAGGACCTCTACAGCAGATGGTCCAAACATAACCTCTCTAGGGAAGAATTTAAAATGTTAGCTTTAACATCCTCATGAAGATTTTACATATGCAACCAAGCAAACTTTCTTATAGCTGTTCCAGTAACAATAGATCTGGAAGTGGCATGAGCTGAATCATAAGCACACTTCAAGGAGTGTCTAGCTAGGTGAGACACAGAAATAATAATATTACACAAAAATTATGTTTCCTCAGAAGAGGGGGAAAAAAGCTATAATGTTCTTCACATTCTCAAAAGAAGCAAGCATAAAGTTTAACAGGTGAGCTTCATAATCAAGAATTCTAAAAATAAGTGTTGCAAACTAAACACTTTTCCCCAAAATCTTTCAAAGGCTTTCTCCATCCTTATCAGAGCAGGAGGGATTAGCATTTACATCATCAACAGAACGGTTTGGAGGGACAGATATATTTTGCAGAGGATACTGCTGCTGTGGAACAGACTCCCCATCCACATAAAGCAAAGTTCATCCCTGCCCATTTTCAAGCACAACTTACATCTATGGATGGGAAACAGAAAATTTACCTGAGGACTACCCCCTGTACTACTAATGGACAGAAGCAGCTCCTAAATGCTTTATCCCATGCATGGGTCTTCTCAGGTTATCTATGCTATTATCATAGTTATTCTCATTAGGAGTAATATACAATTTTTAACAACAGGGTGGATAAGTTCAATCTATAACCAAATGGGATAGGTTACTTCAAGCACAAAAGGGAAACTGTCTAGGCTTAAAATGGCCTGCAAGGGTAGCTAGCCTAGTATTTGTCTATGAACCAGATGTTTAGCAGCAGGAGGATTTACCAAGATCATCACTACTGAGTCAGATCTGGGGTTAGAAAATAAAAACTTAAAAAACTGAGGAACTTTATGCAAATTCTATTGGCTTTCTTAAAGGTAGCAGGCAAGTTACAGTCTATTAAAAAAACAGAAGGATGTGTAGTAGGTTCGGCAAATTCCAGTTATAATAAATCATATTTATTCAAAGAGAATGGAATGTCATGTTCCCACTGAAACAACTGATTCAGTCTGGATATGGTTTCAGAAAAAGAAAAACCTTTGAAGGCAATATCAGAGGAAGCAGTCACCTCTTAGTTAAAATCAGAAACTTGAGAAAAAAGTATAGATGAGCAAATAAATTTATCATAACAGTAGATTTTCAAATGATAAATACTGCAGTAGCCTAAACAATATGGGTTATGTCCTGCTAATGACAGTCAATCAGCTTTCTAAAGCTTCAGGGAACAGTCTACATTCTCAAACAATTTGTTAGTCTGAACTGAGTGAACTAAAAGTCAGGTTTGGGTGCCAAACCCTCTACAGTGTTCATGCCAACAGAAAGAGGGAGAGAAAAGTCCTGACAGACAATGACAGGAAGAAAATACTACTAAATGTCCACAACCTGGTATAGAAAAATACAGAAATAAGGAGGATGGAGAAAGGCAGCAGCTACTGAAGTAACGATCAATTATCTACCATTATGGTAAGTTTACTTTCACAGCTGTACTACATACTTCATAAGAATCACTCTGTTAGAACATGCCTTAACTTTGCCTGGAATAGATTTACCATGGGAGTAAAAAAACAAAACAATAGCAGAGGACAAACCATGACAAATTGCTTGTACACAGGTTGACCCTTCTTAGCCATAAAATAGGACACAAACAGCTGTTCAACCTTCCTGAAGGTCTTCATTCTGACAAAGTCCTACCAAAGTTGCCTGTACACATCTAAGGAATGCAGAATCATCTCTACCTTGTTTTAGGTTCTGGAAAGAAAACTGGAAGACTGATGGCTTGATTCAAGGTAAATTCAGACAATTTATGAAAGAAGTATTAATGAGTAAAATGACTCTGTCCTTGAAGAAAAATCAGATAAGGTTGGCCCACCATAAGAGCTTGCAAGCTCAGAGACTTGCCTTGCAGATGTCACAGCAATAAGCAAAATAGTTTTCCAACTGATGAACTTCAAATCAGCCTAAAGACAGGTTCAAAAGGAGATGAGATGAAAGAGGAGGATCCATGCACAGACAAGGTGAGATGGCCTCAAGATGCATGTTGACAGATGCACAAGATACACCATCTTTGTGTAGCTCATACAAACATTTCAAAACCAGAGGGGTAGACACCACACACCTGACCCTCTGATATTGTTTAGCACCATCTAGAAAACCTCTTCCACTTGTAAACACAAGATTTTTCTAGTTGCAGGTTTACTTGCCTCCTTCAATACCTGCTGCACATCCTCATGGAACAAGTGTCCAAAAGGTTTAAAATAGAATTATTCCGTCTACCTGTAGCCATAGCTCAAAACTGGGATACACCAGTTGCTCCTGACAATGCATGAGCAGATCCAGAATGGGAGGAAGCTTAATTGACCTTGGCCACTTACATTAAAAGGGACAACCAACTTTGTCTAGGCCAAAAGGGCATCATCACAATGACCTTTGGTAATTCTTTCTGAACCTTCAGAAGTACCTTAGGTTTCAGTGAAAACAGTGGAAACACATAAAAGAACATTTCCATTCAAGAGAATGAGAATGCTACTGTTCTCCAGACATGGCTGCAAAGATGTCTCCAACAGCATTTTTCCAACTGTCTATTTTGAAGGAAGAATAACAGAACTATGTGAAGTATTCCACACATCTGGTCCAAATTCAGACAGACGACTTCTTGAATTTTCACTCAGAAGGGTCCATTCAGGATCTGCTTAGTCTGTCTGTCACTAGGTTTTGCTCTGATAAGATGCATGAAACTTGAAGTGTCAGATAATGCTAAATGTCTAGCTCTGAGGTCATCACTGCTAACTGGCAAAGAGGGTATGACATTATACCCCTTTGTTCAGGTATCACATGACTGTGGTATTGTCAGTGACCAATACAAGCGGACCTGGAGACCATAAGTGTCGAAGAATGTCTAAGGTTCAAATCACTGCTAACATTTTATTTTTACACGTATTTGATTTGTAGCATCCAAAGGACCCCATTTACTTTGCACTTGAACTCCCTTGAACATTGTTTCCCACACAAAATCTGCTGACTCCTTCTGTAGTGAATGAGCTGAGGTCTTTAGAGACATTTGATCCCTCCATCACTGAAACTCGTTTCCCAACATCCAGCACTGTTATCTGGAACTCCAAGGGAAACAGGTGCTGTGTCCAACATTTTTTTTTTAAAGTACCACTGAATCTTTCTCATGCAGAGACTGGCTTGTGGTGTCAGACCATTGAGGAGGCCTAGAACTTTGAGAATCTCTCTTGCAGAGGGAAATCCCTGAAAATGTACTGAACAATCAGAATTGTATCTTCTGGTTGAAGCGCCATTCTTTTTTTCTGTGTACATCATATACCCCAGGAAAACATTACTTTTGAGAGTCTGAGACAAGACTTTTGTAGAATCAACTTGAAGTTGGGAGCACTTGGAATGTGATTAAAAACATTCTTTCATATTATAAGTAACCATGAAACAGTTGGTAGGACTGTCTGCAGGGTGAACATTTTGAATTTGGGCAACACAATGGTCTCCATGGTACTATAATCTCGGATTGCAACTTGTGAATTACTGGAATGAACAGACCTGTCTTATTCTGGCAGGTACACACGATTTCTCCTGAATGGAGGTGGAATTTTTGTCCACTGCTACGAGTATCCTCACTGAATTATTCTATGCACACACACTTGTCCGAGACTATTTGTGGCCAGGCTGCTTGGTTGAACAAAAGCCTGGGGTAAAACAAAAGGGGATGAGGGACAGGATGAAGGAATAGAATGCCCTAAGTCTTGGCATGTTCATTCTTTATCAGAGGATTTATCTTTTTTTTTTTTTTTTTTTTTTTTTTGAGAAAGGAACCCCTTTGATTTGGAAGCATTATCTTCCTGTCATTTCCTTTTGGCATCCTCACTCTTGTTAGTCTGCAATTTTTCTTTGTTTTTCCCTTTGAAGTTAGACATCTTGTTAGGAGAGAACCTGGGAATACGAAACTTTCTTCTGTTCAGCAGGCAAAGATACAGCGTCATCTAAACAGTAAGCACATTGCAAAATAACTATCGACATGAATTCCTTACAATTTTCTAAAGACTAAATTGCAAGTCTGAGCTAACTTATTTTCCCTGACATGCCAACCACTTGCCAGTTTTATCCGGCAGTGTAGGGTTAGAAGCCAAGGCTCTGTTGTCAGAGATGGCAGCTAGAGAAACCACAGCTGGGTCAGCTGGCAATGGAGCAAAAAGAGCTGCAAGATCAAAGTTGCACTTCCTCAAAAACTTTTAAGGAACTGGCTCACTAGACAAAGGAGGTTTACATGCAGTTTTATTGGCATCTTTTAAAGCCTACAACAGAGAAGAAACAGTCAAAACATTTGGGAACTTATCCTCAATGAGATTATAAACTCTCCCACTCTATGGTGTAGCTCCAGATTGCTTCCAGTCAAATGCATCTCTAAACCTAGCTAGCATCTATGGAAAGGTGAACACTTGCTTAGGTTTTCGAACCTGCAAACTTTCTGAAGAATCAGATTGGATAGTGTGCGCAGTACTGTGTGCATCAGAATCCCCATCAAAATCTGCGGTGCTAGACTAATCTCTACAGAGGTAGCCCTATAGTAATTTTGAATAGGAGCATAGTCTCGGAGAGAAGTTGATTGTAATATACTCTTGGCTAAGGAAACCACATCAGCCTTATACATGACATAACCTGTCAAGTGGTGAAGTCTTGGTTTCTTAGTACTATGAACTACACTAGCGGGGAAAAATATAGGGACAGTATTGTCAGCCCAAGGATCTCCTACCATGGAACTCTCCTGCACCTAAAGGGTTTAGATCCTGTAAAAGAACCAGGTTCTGGAACAACACTGATGGATGTGTCTGACCCCTTTACCATAGAGTGTTGAGAAAGAAGGTAAACTGTGGGCCAGTTTAAGACAACAGCAGATTCATAAACCGCAGGCTTAGGCATGCTTTTGATATTTTTTTCTTTTCAGGGGCAAATGGATTTGATAGAGGGACAGCAGTATTAGGATGTACTGAATCAGGGGAAAAAACATCTGCCAGAATAATACACTGACACTGTTAAGAGCTGATTTAGTGCATCAATAACAGAAAATATCAACTAGGTCCCCAAACAATTATGGCTAGACTACATAAAATGTAGCAGAAGCTGTTTAAATTGTGCTAAGCCTTGTAAAATTCCCTTGTCCAAATACTGACAAAAAATGAAATATATGCCCAGCATAAATATGCACTGAGAGATTCCTTTATCAGAACTGAAAAAATCTCCAGAGAAAACGCAAATAAGTCATGATTTTACTGCATATTACTTTAACAATAAAAAAAAGCTGCAGCACTATTAAATAAGTAATAAATATAATATAAATGAAGATTAAAGTGATAAAAAAGCAGATAACAGAAACAAAATGCTTAGTGTTCAACTGACAGCATAGAATTTACAGTTTCCCAGTACAAGTCATAGAATACTTCAGAAACACCCCATAACTACTTAAAAGCAGTATTAAGTATACACAGTAGTAAGTTAAAATTTTCTGAGAAATTAAAAGTAGGAAATACCAAAAGTATTAAAATAAAGTCACACACACACACACACAATTTAAATAAAATTCAAAGAAATCCAAAGTATATAATAAAAAAAATGAAGGCAAGTTCCCATAGGGATCTTATCGGAGTCTGGAATCTAACTCACCAAAGAAGGCTGCTAAGGAGATTCAGCAACGAATAACTGACTTTTGTGATGGGGGTGTAGGCTTTCTCTGATGAGTGGGACATGGCCAATCCCCTGTCACAGAGCATTAGAGGAGAGAATTCTGAAGTCTGCAGTCAAAGAACCCACATGCCAGTGAGACAGTGTGAATGATGAGCATCCAAAGTTAATAGCATGAGATAACCATTTGGAAATGGCCTATTTTGATATAGGTTGTCCTTTTAACTACCTTCACAAGAAATGAACAACTGATCAGAAGTTATGAAAAATTTTGTTCCGTCAAGATAGTACCAGGGTTATCTCAACATCCAATGTATGGAGTACCCTTTTTCTCCTTCATTTTTAGGATCTGGAAATAAAGCAGGGAGATGGATGGCTTGGCTTGGCTTAAGGCAAACTCGGGACACCGCTTTAGGCATAAATATGTAAAAAGATAAGATGGAGCAAGCTTTTTTTCTCCCACAAAATTAAGATCCCAAGGAGAAGCCACCTGTTTTCTTTAAGGCTTTATATGCAACACACTTTTCAAAAACATTTTCACATGAGACTGCATTAAAAGTGGGGGATCCATGGGCAGACATGCTGAAACTGATGACAAATGAACCTTGACTGATTAGTAAGACAGGTGAAAGGGCAGCAGCTCACAAATAATGCAGAATAAAAGAAAAACTAACTGTGAAAGGATGGCTGGTTCCTTTCTTGGTACTAACTAGAAAACATTTTCCATTTACTAATATATGACCTAACAGCAGCTTTTCCTTGCCTCCCTTAATGCCTGTTGCCTGTCCTCTGGGGAAAAAAAGGTACCTAAAAGTTACCAAAAGTCTACCATCCAGGCAGTAAGTTATAGTTGTTTGGGGTGGGGTCATATCCAGTATATGAGAAAGCGTGTGGTAATTGCACCTGGCTATTTCTAAAAGTGAGAACCACTGTTCCCTGGGCCAGAAGGGAGTCACCACACTGAGCTTCAGGGAGTCTTTCTGAATCTTCAGAATGACCCAGACATTAGTGGAAAAGCATACAAGCCCATTCTGTCCAAGACAAAAAAAAATTAAGCTGTCTTTTAGGCCTTCATCATGGACTCTTGGAGCAGAAGTTTGCCAATGGATTGTTGTGAGTAAAGGTAAAAAGATCTATTTGAGGTGTTCCCACAATTGGATCAAATCTTGGAAGACCCTCGGATTTAGTTTCCATTTGTGAAGGTCTGTTCTAGACCTGCTCAGCTTGTCTGATGCACAATTTTGCTATGACATAATGCAAAAATGCTTGCAAACCAAGATTGTGTTGTAAATCTATATGCCAAGCTACCATCGCTAGTATGAAGTGAGGGTAAGCTCTAGTTCTCCCTTGCTTGCTAATGTACTACACATCACTGTGGTGTTGTCTGTAAACAATTTTAGAGGTATTGGGGACCACAGATGATCAAGACAGTCGAAAGCACTTATAAGAACCAACATCTCTTATGTTTGCGTGTTTTGGTCTTTTATGTTCCAAAGACCCTGCATGTTTATGCCCACAGAAACTGCTCCCCAACCAAAACCTGATACATCTGTTGTGACTGACTGAGCTGCAGCAGGAAGGGAAAATGGCTTACCTGTATTCTGAGAGGTGTAGTGTCTCCATCACAATAACTCCCTTTTCACAACTCCCAAAATTAGAATTTGAAATGTTATGGGAAGTTGATGCAGGGACCATAAACCTTACATGTACAATTGGATTCTTCTCATGCGGAGTGTTGCAAGTGGTATCATGACTATCACAGCTTCCATGAGACCTAGACGTCTGAGGAATTCCCTTGTTGAGGTGATCTGAGTGTAAAAACTCTCGATGTAAACACAGATCTATTTTTCCTATGGATGAAAGGCTCTTTAAACTGAGGTGTCCAAACCTGTGAGAAGGAATGTGAGAAGACTTCTGTATGCTTTCTCTGAATCCCAGCCTTTGTTGGAGATCCTTTACCCAAGAGAGAGATTCCTGACACTTTGAGACTGTACAAGTATAAGCAAGTTGTCTAAAGGAGGAAAAATTCGAATACCTAGTAAGCTATTACAGGAACTATACACTTTGTGAATACCCTTGGAGCAGAAAACGGACCAAGGGGAAATGCAGTGAACTGATATGATCTAGACCAAGAAAACTTTAAGAAATATCTGGAATCTGGACCTACAGGAAAGTGACAATATGCATCATTTAAATCAAAGGTTACCAGAAAACTCAAATGAGGAATAAGGAGTAATAAGTTGTGAAGTGACATCATTTTGAACTTGGACAGTATCACAAGAAGGTTCAGAAAGTAAGGATCCATAACTGCTCTCCAAAAATGTTTTTTCTTTGGCACCAGAAATATACTTGAATAAAAACCTTTACCCTAACTGCCAAGAAGGGACAACTATCACCACCTGAGAGAACAAATGCTGAATACCAGGAAGGAAGAGTTGAGTTTGGTCAGCAGGTGAGGAAGAATCCCCCAAAATGGTGGAACAGAATTTCACTGCCATCTGTAACCTTAATGGATTACTCTCAGAAAACAACTGCCTGACTCTACCAGCTGTACAAGAGAGAAATGGTGGTTCAGACCCCCTGGATGGATTAAGAGATTGCCATGGTGGGTGGGAGGAAGGAGAAGTATTTCATACAGTTGTTCAGACTTATTATACTGTCCCTTTATTCTACGGGATTCCTGCTTTCTTTCTGAAAGCTCCTTGCCATTGCCTTTATTATTTAAATGTTTTTCTGCCAAGAGCTTGCTAGGTCTGTTCATTTTGCTTTTTAAAGAAGGTTGTAAAGACAGCATTGAAGGAAGCCCTTGGCAAATGTGGACAAGGTACGATGAAAAGTGTAAGCGATCATTTGAATCAGCTTTCTTCTTTCATCACACTTTGTAATGCCCTCTGCAGCAGAAAGTCCAGAAATGCTACTTAGCCTTGTCTTCCATTTTCTTTTAAACTGCCTCACAACAGGAAACCAAACAAGAAGACAGATTGCAAAGGGGCATCCAAAATCCCCTAGTTTTAACATGTCAGATAAATTTTGATCCCTCAGCCAGGCATGCCTAAGAACTCCTATCTGGTTTACAGGAGCAGGAGGCAAAGAATCAGGATTAAGAGAGAGCCTCTGCAAACACATCTTCCACCACATTCAGAACAGGAGGCCATTCCATCCATCCTAGGCCTGAGGGGGCATAGAGCCTCTAATTAAAGTAATTAAATCTTTCTGCATTTTTAGCATGTGCTTTTTGGGCACAGAACCTGAAGAAGACTGCAGCAATGTGAGATGAAGAACATCTAGGTCTGTTCAAGGGAGAATTCAAAATGTCACTTTTGACATCTTCTCAGAGGTTTTCAGAATGCAGCCAGGCAAACATACTCAACAGCTACAGTGGCAGCAGCCCTGGAAAAGGAACCAGCAGAATCATATGTATATTTTAAGCAGAAGGTAATCACTTCAGACACGGAGCAATTAAGTTACAACAAAGCACATTTCTTCTCAGAAGAAATAGATGCCAAAATATTCCTCATATTGTCGTAACAGTGTAACAAATGTCAGCATAAGAACTTAACATTTGAGAACTACAAAATAAGTGTTGAAGAAGAATACACTTTTTCTTCATATCTATCAAAAGCCTTTTCATCCTTGTCAGAAGGAGCGGGATTAATATCAAAAATGTTTAGCAGTTGCTGGATTCACTAAGGCAGTAGCTGCTGGGTCATATCTGGGATGTGTACAAATACTGAGACTGTGGAAATTCTAAACCGCTTATCTACTTTCTTGGAGGCAGCAGACTGGCTGTTAAGGCAGTTGCAGGCTGTGACAAAAAATATCCTTCAAAGCAGAAAGCAGGTTCTGGAAATTACAGTTGTCCGTACGGCCAGAGAATCATCACTGTTTTCCCACTGAAACAAATGATTAATTCGGCAAACAGTTACCTGAAGAAACAGGATCTTTCAAAGGGACTTTCCAAAGCCACATACTCCTCAGAATCTAAAACAGAAATCTATGGAGACAACACAATCTGTCTTTTCACAATCATGGGTTTCAAACTCTTGACTCTTTTCAGAAAATGAAGAATTTCTTTTCTTTTACCAGAAACAGTCACTCAGGAAGGATTCAGAGCCTGAACTATTCCTTAGCCAAGACCAATAAATTACTCTTGTCTAGAGTTATTTTGACAGGGGAAGACATATGGTTATCCTTATTTTTTACAGTAACACATGAAAAATAAACTAATTTTTGCCAGGAACAACCCCCTGGGGATAGGCACATCTTTCTGGTTAGGTAGAGTTCAATTCTCTGTCCCTTCTCCCAGGACCAACAACAGTGGCTCTCCTTTGCCAACCAAGGGCCTTCCAGCCATACAGGATGTGTTTAATCCACAATCCATGGTGGCTGAGGGGACATGGAAAAAGAGACGTGGTCCAATGAACCCAGTTTTGGGCACAGCAGTCACCCACCTGCTGCTGAGGCATTTTAGCAGCCTGATTTGGTGGCAAAAGCTGTTTAACAATTTTATTGTTTTTGTGGCTCAAGAAGGAAGAACAAAGGATACAGTCTTGGTGTTGGATTCTTGGGGAAGCCTGGCAGCAACAGTCAATGAAATGGGTAAGTTGCTAAAAAAAAAAAAAAAAAAAAACACCTAACTTTTCCCCTATTAAAACACAGTACAATGTACTTTAAAAACTTAACCATCCCCAAAAGTAAAATAAAAAGAAGTTATGTACCTACCATAACATTCCATGTTAGTTGTCTTCTTCTCGCCTTCTTTCTTGCTGGTTGGGTTCGGAGCCGATCCTTGGCTCCGACTCGGCCATCTTCAAAAGCTCGAGAGCTGCTTACTGGCTCGAGGCCCCCTATATACCATGATGCCTGGTGCTAGCTACCCAGATCTCGTTTGGTAAGACTAATTGCAGACATAATAAGAAAAGAATCCTATCCTAGAATGCATAACTCCTACTGGACAGACTGCTAGTCAGAAGGGAATAGCCAGAGAAGACTCAGCCAGTGAAAAATCAAGAACTCTTCTCGGCCCACTAGGATAGGGGGATGGAGAGTGGGGCGCAAGAAAGAAAGCGAGAAGAAGACAACTAACATGGAACGTTATGGTAAGTACATAACTTCTTTATGTTAAGTTGTCTATCTCGCCTTCATTCTTGCTGGTTGGGACAGCGTCCCTAGCACCTAAAGTCCTGGGTGGCTCATCGGAACAGACTCTTCAGAACAGTGGAACCAAAATCAGCTCTGCTCCTAGAAACCACATCCAACTTGTAATGCGAAATGAAAGTATGCGGGTTGGCCCAGGTAGCCGCAGCACATATAGATTCCATGGGCAACCTAGCCTGAAAGGCCACCGAAGTGGCTAAAGCTCTGGTGGAGTGACCTTTTGGTTTGACTGGCAATTGTTTGTTCCTCAGTTGATATACAAATGTGATGATAGAGGTTAACCATCTGGACAAGGTTACTTTGGAGACTGGAAGACCTTGTTTACCCACAGCATATGACAGGAAAAGTTGGTCTGATTTTCTAATGTTCTTAGTTCTATGCAAATAAAAACGTAGTTGCCTGTGAACATCTAACTGGTGCAACTTATATTCTGCCCTGTTGAGTGGTTGGGAAAAAACACGGGAAGGTCTATGGACTGATTCAGGTTATTCTCTGAAGAGACTTTAGGAAGAAAGGAAGGATTGGTACCGAGAGCAACCCTGTCATTGTGGAAAACGAGGTACGGAGGACAGATAGAAAGAGCCTGAAGTTCCGAAACTCTTCTGGCCAAGTAATAGCTACCAGAAAAAGGGTTTTCCAAGATAAGAACTTCAAGGAGCAAGAAGCTGCAGGTTCGAAGGGGGGCAAAATTAGAGAAGCTAAAATCAAATTTAGATCCTACGGTGGTGGAGGATCTCTCACTGGGGGACTGAGCAGAGTGGTCCCTTTGAGAAAGGCTTTACATAGCTTATGAGACATGATATTGTTTTCCGACAGGCCAATGTGAAAATTTGAAATTGCAGCTAACTGTACTCTAATTGTAGCGGAAGCGGACCCAGCATGGAAGAGTTCCGCAAGAAATTCCAAAATGTGGTGTACAGGGGCTGAAAAGAGGTCTATACTCTTAGCCTCTGCCCAGGAGGAAAAACGTTTCCACTTACTAGCGTAAGTTTTTCTAGTCGTAGAGTTTTGCGATGACAGAATGATTTCATGCACAGAGGGGGAGATATCTGGAAGTCTGGCTAACGTTGGAAGTGGAGCAACCAAGCAGTGAGCTGGAGCGATCGTAGGGCTTGGTGCAGCCCACCCGATTGATGAATCAGAAGGTTTGGAACTAGGTCCAGAGTCCAAGGCTGCTCGAGAAGATGGCGATGCAGGAACGGGAACCATATTTGTCAAGGCCAGTAAGGGGCAATGAGGATAATTTTGCAGCCCAATACGGTAGCTTTCTGCATTAGCTTCGGGATTAGAGGAAAGGGAGGGAATGCATAAAGAAGTCCCAGAGGCCAATCGTGGACAAGAGTGTCTCTGGGGGAATGTCCGGGTAGTGGAAGGAGAGAGAAGAAATTGCTGCACTTGCTGTTGAAGGGAGTTGCAAAAAGGTCGCAGCAAGGCTGGCCCCATTTGCAGAAGATTTGGTCCGCAACTACCTGATTCAGAGACCACTCGTGAGGCATGAGAAATGCTCTGCTCAGCCTGTCTGCTATGACGTTGGACCTCCCAGGGATGTGCGCTACAATCAGAAACCATTGGGAAGAGATCGCCCACTGCCAGAGTCTGAGTGCTTCTCGACAAAGGGGGTAGGATCTGGTTCTGCCCTGCTTGTTGCTGTACCACACTACTGACATATTGTCCGTTTGAACTGCAATGGTCCCAGTAGGAAGAGTCTCCTGAAGATCTTGCAACACCAAGAGCACAACTCTCATCTCTAAGACGTTTACGTGCAGATGATACTCATGAGGTTGCCAGGTGCCTTGTACTGTTCTGTCCTGATAATGCCCCCCCCCACTCAATCAGGGAGGCGTCCGTGGTGGTCACCGTAGCAACTGGAGAGGGGAGTACAAATGGTCTGCCGAGGGACACTGATGCGGAGACCATCCATCACGCAAGGTGCTTCTTGCATGCTTGTGTGATCATAATCATGTAAGACATGGGAAGCTGCTGGAAGGACCATTGGGTGAAAAGAAGCCACTGGAGAATCCTCATGTGAAAACGAGCTAGAGGGATGAGTATGATTTCTGCTGCCATGAGACCCAGAGTTTGGAGGACAAACCTGGCTTGAATTCTTTTGCATGCTAACAAAATCTTCACATGTTGGCGAATTGCTAATACCCTGTCTGGTGGAAGGCTCGCTGACATGTCTTTGGTATCTAAATTTGTGCCTGTAAAGGTGATAGATTGAGAGGGCGACAATGCAGACTTTTGTAAATTTATTGTGATACATAGCCTGGAGCAAGTCTCGATAGTGTAGTCCCTGGCTCGCAGAAGGTGATGCCTGGTGGTAGCAGTGAGGAGCCAGTCGTCTAGATATGGAAACACCTGGAATCCTTGCCATCTCAGGTGAGCGGTAACTACTGCCATACATCTGGTGAACACCCTGGGGGCTGTGGTGAGACCAAAGGGCAGAGCTCTGGAACTGATAATGGCTAGCTCCCAGCCGGAAGTGAAGGAATCTTCTGAAGTGTCTGTCCATTTTGATGTGGTAGTACACATCCTGAAGATCTATAGAGCACATCCAATTGTCCTGACCCAGGAAGGGTAAAATGGACTGTAGCGTGACCATCCGAAATTTCGTTCTTTGTACAGTCTTGTTCAGTCTGCTGAGATCCAGAATGGGTCTCCAGTCCCCTGTCTTTTTTGGTACCAAAAAGAACCTTGAGTAAATTCTGGATCCTTGTTGGTCTGCTGGGACTTGCTGGATGGCCCTTTTTCTTAGCAGATTTGAGACTTCTTGAACTGCTTGGTCCCTTAGATTGGGTAGAACGTCTGGAAGGGACTTGTTTGACCTTAAGGGGGTGCGAACAAAGGGGATTCTGTAGCCTCCAGATATAACGGACTGTACCCAAGTATCTTGTGTTATGTCTTGCCAGGCGATAATCTCCCCCCGACTGCCTCCAGAGGCGGGCAGCCAGGCAACCCTTCAGGGATGCTGGAAGGGCTTCTCAGAGAAAGATTTTCTGCTGCCCTAATTTTGCGGACCCCCTCTGCCCCGAGGGTGGCGTCTATTATTGTTCCCTCCTCTGCCCCTGGATGGGAACTCACCATGTGTGTCCGGCAAGGCTCCCTGGGATTTCTGGAACCACATCATTCCACTCTTCTGACCCTTGGGATATGGTCTAGAAGAAGTGGAAAAATGGACTCCTATGGCAGAGAGAGTCTTGCCTTCCTGCTCACACATGGTAAGGGTGTCTTTCACCTGTGATCCAAAGAGAGAGGAACCATCAAAGGGGGTGTTGGTGAAAGACGCTCTGAAAGGTTCCGCAAAGTTACATAGCTGCATCCAAGCATGTCTCCTTAGGGCAACGCCTGTGCCTGTGGCTCTACTCGCACCATCGGCTGCATATGAAATGAGCCTCATGGAGGAATTTACCACTGAATTAAGAGTCGCCAGCTGGGAGACTGCTTTAGCCTGGGCCCCCCTCAGCTGAAGGATCTTGAAGGGTATCTCCTAGCTCTTTAAGGAGATTCCTTTGAAGATGGGTAAAGTGGCACAAATAATTCAGGGACCTCATGGAAAAGGTCGCTGAAGAGAACATCCGCTTCCCATACCTGTCCATCATCCTGGACTCCTTGTTAGGAGGATGGACAGATGAAGAAGTTTCTGCCAACTCCTTCTTTGTGGCCGCCGCTACCACCATGGCATCAACGGGGACACCTTTGGTCAAAAACTGCTGGTCTTGTGGCGCAGTAATAAATTTTGCAGGTCTTCTGGGGGTCGGTTCCACTGAGTCTGGAGCTGACCATGCCTTCTGAGCCACCATAGACATCAGTGGATCGAAAGGCGGAGACACCCAGGAGGTGGAAGGTCGGGATCCAAACATGTCCAGAAATACAGACTCATCCTCGGAAGGGCTTAGGGCAGTCCAGTTCCCCCTCTGCCTAAGCATCTCAAGGATGTCTGAGAAGGAGACATCTTCAGAGGGGGATCTTGGGGACCCTTCCGAATCCTCTAAGTCGGTATCTGATGTGATAGACTCAAGGGAGTCAACATGCTTCCTCTTGCATTTCCTCTTGTGGGGTGGCTCCTCTGAATGATCAGGGGAGGCCTTGGAAGAGGAGGATACACCCAAAAGGGTGTCCTGGAGTGCTGGATCCCCACGCTTGGGATCTGGAAGAGGGGCAGAGGCTGACGCAGGTACCCTAGGGGGAGGAGCCGAATGGGTCAATCGTGGGACTAACACGGGGGCCAGTACACTCCTCATCACCTCAAAGGCATCCCTGCCCGGATACAGAGAGGGCTCCGGTTCCAAAGAGACCAGAATCCCTCCCCGCACCGAGGGGGACGGCTCCAAGGCAGATGTGGGAGCCAAGCTCACCTGAGCCAAAGCTCCAAGGGGGAGAGCAGGGTCGGACAAGGGTCTGATGCCACTCGCCCCCTCGGAGCCGACGAGGGAGTCCCGGTGCCCAGATCCCTCCAGGGACGGTACCATGGAAGGGATCGGAGCCAACGACGGAACCGAAGGAGAAGGTATCGGAGCTGGCAGTTCCACGACTCGAACCCCAACGAACTCTGGCTCCGAGCCCAAAGGATGAGTCAGAGGAGGAATATCTACAGATGTGGATGGAGTAGACACCTGATGAGGGGGGCTGGACAACATTTTGGCTAGGGCCTGCGATTTCAACAGCCTGCTGACCACTCTTTCCAAGTCATGGTCCGAAAGCCTTGAGGATCGAGAAGAGTGGGATGAGTGATGACTACGCTCCGACTGGAGCAGAGGTGATCTCGGAGCCAAACGTATAGACTCCAGAGAAGGAGACTTGGACCTTTTTCGACTCTCAGACGGCTCTGAGGAACGTGTCGGAGCCGACTGGGAGGGAGGAACATCGGTTCCAGCCGGAGCCGAGGTGGATGGCACAATTTCACCCAACGACGGCTCCGAACTGGGAGCCGAATGTTTAGGTGTCCTGGAAGATTTCACAGGCTGAGTCTTAGCTGGTGAATCTTGGGGCTTGAGTAAACCCCTCAGGATTAACTTGTTTTTGCGCTCCTGCAGGACTCTTGGACTGAAAGCATGGCAAATGGAGCAAGAGTCCTGCAGGTGCACGGCGCCCAGACAATAAACACAAGAAGTGTGACCATCTGTCAGAGACATCTTCTGACAGCATGAGTCACACTTCTTGAGTCCGGATGGCTTAGGATCCTTGGACATCCTAAAGGAAAAAAACAAGGAACACACACACAGAGAAAATAAGGTAACTAACCGCTAAAAACTACACACAACAGTTACCACAACCAAACACTACAAGCAATGTACATACTCACACTACAAACAAACGACTATAATTAACTATTTCTAAACCACTAACAGTGATAGTAAGGAGAAGAAAAGGTTTTTTTTTTTTTTTTTTTTTTAAAGGAGAAAAGGTTATCCTCTAACTTAGACGGAGAACCTTCTTGAGGGAAGAGAGAAGGGGGGGAGGGAAACTCTCTAAAACGAGTTTCTAAGGAAAGTCACTAGGATTAAATATAGGCTTAGCTACAATACAATAGTTTAAACTAAACGACTAACTCTACTCTAACAATTATAAGATAATTATAAAGATAATTATAATAAAGATTTATACGACCTGAGCCAGTAGAACAACCTCAGTCGCAGCAGAAGCGGCAAACGAGATCTGGGTAGCTAGCGCCAGGCATCATGGGATATAGGGGGCCTTGAGCCAGTAAGCAGCTCTCGAGCTTTTGAAGATGGCCGAGTCGGAGCCATGGATCGGCTCCGAACCAAACCAGCAAGAAAGAAGGCGAGCTAGACAACTTAACATCATGTTTTACCACAGAAAAAGTAGTTTAAAATTAGTTTTAACAACTTTTTACAACAAAAAGTAAAAAAAAAAAAAAAAAAAAATGGTCCATTTTAAAAGTGATCAAAAGTCATGCAACACTCGTAAAACACTTCTTCCTAGCTTAACATTTACAGAAAAAAGTGTTCCATCATAAAATGTGGTACTGTTTTCCCCAGAAAGAAACTTAGCTGCCCAGCAACAGACCAGTATTAAGTGACCACTGATTTTTGAAAGCCCACAGAGTCTATGTAGTGCTCTCTTCAGTGGTAAGAAACACTAAAGGGCCTGGCACCCAAACATGACTTTCAGTCAGCTCGTCTTGAGGTGACAACTGTTTGGCCATGTGGAAGGTGCCTGGAAGTTTTGGAAGCTGGATGGCTTTTAAATATTTAGCAGGATATACCCTACATTAGCTTAGCTTAATACAGCAGTGATCCATATGAATAACATCAGTTATAGGAAGACTGAAGTCATGGTACCAGTTGACTCCCTTTACACCCAAACACAGTGTTGTCAGATAGGGCAAAGGCCGGCTTCAGAAGGACGGGAAAACATTCTCTGGTAGCTGAGGTGGCCGCGGGCTTATGGTGGGAAATCCCACAAGTCAGGGCTGCAACACAGAAACAAACAGCATCATCAGTTAGAATAAGTTGCTCCCTTGCAGTTTTTCTGTTCAATGTCCTGAAAATATTCAGACAATGAAGAATTCTTTATTCTCTTCCAATAACAGCAGAACTGGAATGATCAAGAGCCTAAACTAAACCCTCAGCTAAGCCCAATAAATCACACCTATTCAAAAGTAATACAAGTCAGGAGAAGACAGATGTCTAACTTTCTGCTTTTTTTTGACAAAGAAATTCTACATAAGCAAACCTATGTTTGATAAGCATCTCAGTATGGCTAAGCAAAGAAGTATTTCCTGCTCCTTCCTCTGAGACTGAGGAAACGGTTCTCCCCTGCCCACCAAGGACACTCCCAACAGACAGAGGATGTGTCTACTCCCTGGTGCATGATAGTTGTAGGGACTACACCACATGGAGGCAAGGAAAAAGAATGGTCTGAGAAACCAGAAATGGCCACAGCAGACTCAGCCATCTGAAGTTGAAGCATACTTCTAGCCTGCTGAAGAGGCAAGTGCTATATGGAAATTTTCTTCTTTTTGTGAATTAATGGAGGATGAACCAAGGAACTGGTAGGTGGTTCTATGGTGAAGTGAAAATGATGCCTGAATCCTGGGGAAGAATGGCAGCAGAGGTCGGTGAAACAGGCAAGAACTAAAAAAGTAAATTTTGTACAAAGCAAAGCGAAAAGCACTTTTAACACTTGACTTACTCCAGCCCCAAAAGTAATTTAATACAAGCTTCAGTTAAGAAAAACAAAGTTTAACTTAATTTTAACAACTTTTTTTCCACAAAAGTAAGAAGTTATGCTTCACAGTAAAAAGTCTTGTGACAGTCACTTAAAAGATCTCTTCCTACCTTAAAAGAATTGTGTATGTATATACTATAAATATATATATATATATATATATATATATATACATACATACATACACACACACACACACACACACACACACACACGAAGAAAAAAAGCAATATACTCACCGTAAAGTTCCATCTGTGTTGTCCATTTTCATTCTTCCTCAACTGATGGGTTCAGATCCGATCCCTTGGATCCTACTTGGCCATTGCTAAAGCTCATGGCAACCAAAAACTCTGGAACGTCTCGCTTACCCATAATGCACAATTCTCAATTATCTCAGATCTTGTTTGCTGTATTAGTAGAACATAAAGATGTAAAGTGTAATAGAAAAGCTATATCTGGAGCTTATAAAAAACATAAGAGCATAAAGGTCCACTAAACACTCATTCTTCCAGAAGCCTTAAGGATGGGTGTTGGTGGGAGGGGAGTTGAGGAAGAATTAAAATGGGCAACACAAATGGATTATGGTGGGTACATAACTTCTTTTTCTGATGTTAATTTTCATTTTGTCTTCAAATGATGGGACACAGTCCCCAGCTCAAGGAAGGATATTCCTACACGCCATAGAACCAAAAGATGCCCTTCTTCTAGAGACGAGATCTAATTTGTAATGAGTAATAAAGGTATGGGAAGTAACCCAAGTAGCTGCTGCACAAAATGTCATCCATAGACACTCTGGACTGAAAAACTGAGGAAGTTGCTGGATCTGGTGGAGTGGTCTCGAACAGGTTTTGACAGAGCAATGCCCAATTTGTTACACAAAGGAAATGCAATTTGTTATCCTTCTAGATAGTTTGTTTGCCTTTCGGCTTTTTACCGGTAAGGGGTTGCCACAGCGGAACTCCGGTCCACTAATGATTGGCAGTAGATTTTTTTACGAAATGCTGAGGTGTCAGCTCGACGCACAACCTTCAACGAAGGCACGGACATTTATGCAAGCATGTCTTTTGAATGTTACCCAACCGCGGTAAGGACATGCAGACTCCACAAAGAAGGCACTCCCAAGCCACGCCGAGAATCGAATGGGAGAACCTCTTGCTGCGAGGTAACAACGCTACCGCCGTACCACCATGGCAGACAACTTTGGTACATGGATTACCCAATGTTGGTCCCGCATATGAAACAAACTGATAAAAATTTCTGATGTCTTTTGTCCTATGTAAGTAAAAACACAACTGTCCATGAACATCCAATAAATGTAATATGTATTCTCCTTTGTTAGACAAATTGGGAAAAATACTGGCAAATTAATCAACTGATTTATACTGGATGCTGACACCACCTTTAGAAGAAATGACGAGTTGGTATGCAAGGTAACTTTGCCTTTATGGAAAATCAAGTATGGAGGTTTTCAACACAATACTTGGATCTCAGAAATTCTTCTGGCCGATGTAATGGCCACTAAGAAAATGGTCTTCCATGAATGTTATTAGAGTTCACATGTAGCTAAGACTGCATAAGAGACTGCAGCACAAGTTTTAAGTCACAAGGGGGATAGGATCTTTAAAGGGTGGCCTTATGAGTAGAGTGCCTTTCAAAAAAGCTTTGCTCAACCTATGGGACACTACTTAAGAACCATATTTTCCAATATGAAAACTGGAATTTGCTGCTAATTGTACTTTAACAGTAACAGAACTAGGTCCTTCTTCAAAAAGATGTGTTAGAAATTCCATGATATTATAAATGGGGGCTGAGAAAGGTTCAATGTTATGGTTCTGAGCCCAAAAAACAAATCTCTTCCATTTGTTGGAGTACAGTATTTCTAGTGGACGGTTTACAGCAGGACAAAAGAATATGACAGACAGGAAAAGATAACACAGTTTGTCTGGCAATGGAACTGGAGGAACCACGCAGCCAGCCTGAAATTCACTAAGTTTGGATATATCATGCCTGTTGGGTGAAACAGGAGGTCTGGAGTTGGATCCAGAAGCCATGGTGGTTGAATCAGGTGAGGCCAAAGGAAGGGAAACCATATTTGTCGAGGCCAATAAGGGGCAATGAGGATATCTTTCCTCTTCAACTTGCAGCTTTCTGAATAAATTTGTGAATCAATGAAGTGGGAGGATATGCATAAAGGAGACTGGGGGCCAATCTTGAAGTAGAGCATCCCTCAAGGATTACCCCTGTGGGGAGATTAGGGCAAAGTAGCTGCTGCATTTGTTGTTTAGGGGGGACACAAATAGATTACAGCAAGGCTGACCCCACTGTTGGAAGACTATATTTGCAATGTTTTTGTCGAGGAAACATTCTTGAGGTAGAAGAATGCACTTGCTTAATTTGTCTGGTATCACGCTGGATTCCCCCGGAATGTGCGCTGCTAAAAGAAAGCGATTAGAAGAGATCGCCCACTGCTACACTGACAGTTTCTCAACATAATGAGATAGGATTTGGTTCCTCCCTGCTTGCTGATGAACCAGACGACTGACATGTCATCTGACTATACTGCAACTGTCCAAAAGGAAAGCATTCTAAAAAGCCTGCAATGCTAACAGCACTGCTCTCATCTTCAGGAAATTTATATGCAAATTGGCCTCCTCAGGAGACCAGATGCCTTGGATGGTCTTCTCCAGATAATGCCCCCCTTCCTAGCTGGGAAGTGTCTGTGGTCACCTATGGCTTTGGGCTGAGGGAGGAATGAACAGATGACCTTGTAGAACCTGGTTGGAATGAATCCACCATTTCAGATCTCTCTTGCAGATGTAAGGGATTCTTATCTTGTAATACACAAGTTGATAAAGAATTGGCCATTGAATAGCTAACATCCACTGAATAATTTTCATATAAAACTTGGCAAGTGGCACTAATGTTACTGCTGCTGCCATCGATCCCAGAGCTTGAAGTACCAGTTGGGCTGAAATTGCGGTGATGCAAATTACCTTTTTGATTTGAAATCTTATGATGTGAACTCTCAGTAATGGAAGGGAAGCAATGGTTGTCTTTGTATTGAGAATTGCTCCTATAAACTCTAAAGTCTGAGTTGGTTTCAGATGAGATTTGTCATAGTTCATGGTTATCCCCAGATGACAGCAAGTGTGGAGAACCTGGGTCTCTTGCACATATGAGTTGATACCTGGTTGGAGTGATAAGCCAGTTGTCTAGATATGGAAACACTGAATCCTTACAGTCGCAGGTAAGCTGCTACTACTGCCATGCACTTGGTAAACACCCTGGTGGCTGTGATGAGTCCAAAGGGCAGTAATCTGAATTGATGATGACTGGCTCCCAGCTAGAAGCTTAAGTACCTCCTAGACCATCTATTCATCTTTATGTGATAGTACACGTCCTGAAGGACTATAGAGCACATCTAATCATCCTTGCCCAGAAATGGGAAAATGGACTAAACCGTGACCATCCAAAACTTGGTTCTTCTAACTATCTCATTTAGTTTGGAGAGATCCAGGATTTGTCTTCAGCCTCCTGTTTTCTTTGGCACCAAAACAATCCTTGAGTAAGTTCCTTATTCTATCTGGTCTGGTGGGACCTCTTGGATGACTCTCTTTCTAGCAGCTTTTGTATTTGAATTACTTGTTCCCTCTGACTGGGTAGAAACAACATCAGGGATTTTCCTTGGGAATGGGGAGGAAAGGGAAAAGGATATAATACAGCCTCTGGAAATGATCCTCTTCACTCAAGTATCTTTGTTTTATCTACCCAGGCTCTCTGGTGCACCGATAAATGTCCCCAGTGTGTCTCCAGAGGTGGAAAATGGGGCCTCCCTTCAAGAGCACTGGTACAGATTTGTCAAAGAATGATTCTCTGGAACCCTGCTTCTGTAGGCCTAATCTGCCATGGGGGCATCTACGTCCATTAGAGTTCCCTACTCTTCCTCTAGGGGAACCTGCTCCACTTGTGTCCTGAAAAGGACCCTGAGGACTTCTTGAACCGCATTTTTCGACCATCTCATTGATTCCAGGAAAAGGTTCTTTCAGGAGTTGAAAAATGCATGCCCACGACAGAGAAGGCCTTTCCGTCTTTTTCACACCTGGACAGAGTGTCTTTTACTTTAGGGTCGTTGTCGAAAAAGACATTCTGTCAAAAGGAGCACTGACAAAAGAAGACTTGAAAGGCTCCGCAAACTCACAGAAGTGCATCCAGGTGCATCTCCTTATGGAAACGCTTGAACCTACTGCCATTGAGGTTTCTTCTGCTACAAGAGAAATTAACCTCATGGATGAAATGGATACAGATGCCTGAACTTCATCAGAAATAGCACCAGAGAGGGTATTTGGGAACTCCTTGATCAAATCCCTCTGTAGCCTTGTAAAGTGTGCCAAATATTTCAGAGACCTCAAAGCGAAGGCCACTGAAGCATAGACACGCTTCCCAAATCTGTCCATCACCCTCTTCTCCCTGTTGGGGGGGGGGGATGAACAGTGGAACTTTTCTCGACTAGTTCCTTCTTGGTAGCCACCGCAACGACCATAGCATCAACAAGAACTCCCTTCCCCCAAAACTGTATCTGCTGGTGGTGCCATTAATCCTATCTGGTCTGCGAGGAACTGGATCTATGGTGTCAGGGTTCTTCCACACCTGCCGTGAGATCAAATCAATGAGGTCATTGGTAGGTGGAGTCACCCAGGAGGGTAGAGGGTCCAGTTCCAATAGCGTCCAGGAGAACAGATTCCTCAGAAGTAGGGTTGCTGGACGTCCAACCACCTCTCTGCTTAATGATTTTTAGGATGTCAATAAAGTAGACATCTTCAGGAGGTGACCATGAGGACCCCTTCCCCTTCATCGAAATCCGTCTCTTCAGTGATGGACTCCTCCCGGGAGTCTATGTGTTTACTCTTACACATCCTCTTAGGGACATCCTCAGTGGGGTGCTCTGGGGAGGTACCAGAAGCGAAGATTACAACTCCTTTAGCGGAAGCCTGGGGTTTTGGTACTGGCTGTCCCTGTTGAAGGAGATGAAGAAGCTTGGAGTCTTAGGATCGGGGGGGGGGGAGAATCCGTCTGACCTGTCAAGGCAGAAAATACTCTCTTTGCAGCCTCAAAGTCAGACAGGCTCAGAGACAGACAGAGTTTGTTAGAACCAAGAAGACAAGTTTCTGAATCGTAGGCCTCCCCTGCTCTAAGGGAAAAACCTCTGAGGTGGAAGGAGGAGCTGAGCTATCCATTGCCAAGGCTCCGAGGTGCAGATATGGCTTCAAAAGCCTTTGAGACTAAAGCAACACCTCGGATTCGACAGGCAGACTCCAGTTCTGGGAGCTCTCCAGATCCAATGGAATCAAAGCCTTCAGAGAAGATCTTGGATCCAAGGATAAGGTTATCCTCAAATATCAGCCAGATGGATCTGGACTCAAAGCCAAAAACTCTGAAGGCACAGGACTCGGAGGAGGAATCTGCAATGGAGGAGTAGCAGATATATGGATCTCCTGACTCAGAGGGGTAGGAGCTGAAGGAATACCAATCTGGCTCTGCCCCAAGAGAATTTTCTTCACCAGTCTTTCCATATCTTCTTCTGTAAGGCTTCTGTAACAGCAAGTGGAGTATATGGATGGAGACCTGGGTCTTCTAAGAATGGAGAAGGTACCTTGTCAGTAACTGGACCCAGAGACAGAGTACCTTGTTCTGGGTAGTAATTTGGCAGATTGCACTGGATCAGACAAAGTCAGATCCAAGAGCTTTGACTCCCATCAGATCTGATAATGTTTCCTTGTCAGGATTTTGAATTTTAGCCTTCTTAGGATTTGGGGTTAAGACCGGATCCTTACGAGATCTCTTTCTCCAGGAGTCCAAAGCTGAGGAGGAGGAGGAAGATGGCTTCGGAGATTTTTTTTTTTACACTTTTGTACTTTTTTTGTTTTAGAGGAGGAAGAACCCTCAGATTTAGCCTTTCCAAAAGATACACAAAGACGACCTTTTAGAATCAATTTATTTTTTTTGTTCTACTAACGCATGAGGGTTAAAGCCATGACAACATACTGAACAATCCTCTTGTAAGTGGAGATGACCTAACAATAGCCACACAGTGTGTGATCATCAGAAAGTGGCAGCTTGTGCCCACACTTCATACATTTCTTAAAACTTGCCAGTTTATCTCCCACCATTAACAATAGAATTTAATTGGACAAAAGTGTTTTTCTTCTCTCACTCTCTCTTTTATTTGATAAGGGAATAAAGGAAAAACAGAGCTGGAAATACCAACAATGGTAGAAAGACTGCTATGACAGTGTTGTAGGGGTAAGAAAGATACTTTGTATCTGAGAGGTACAGAAAAATGTACTACAGACAGAAGAACATTTAAGAAATTGTAGGAAACAAGAAATTTACAGATGAAGGTAAGGGATAGTAAAATAAAGTTTTTTTAAAGTAAGTTTTTGAAAAAAAATATGAAACTTATCTGACAAACACTCGAGAAAGATGAAGACTACGTCTTTTGCTTAAAGCAGCAAATGAGATCTAAGGTAATTGGGGTTGGTGCCTCATGGGTAAGGCAGAAGCTCGAGGGTTTAGTTGCCATGAGCTTTTGCAATGGCCAAGCTGGATCCGAGGGAATGGATCCGAACCCATCATTTGAGGACAGAATGAAAACTGACATCATTAAAGTTTATGTCATAAAAATAAAATGTGGAAAGTTCCCTCTGGGGGGAAAAAAACTATCTTCCCAGCAATGGAGAACTGTTAGCAGAACACTGATCAATGAAAGCCAGGTAAGAGGAGTACTTTTCGAGGCAGGAATGCTCTGAAGGGCTTAGCACTTAAAACTATTTTTTTTCTTTAGGTCTGCCCAAGCTGGTGGCAGTGTGGATAATTGGAAGGTGCCCCTAAACTTTGAAAGCTGGCCCACTGCTATACCCTTGAGAGGTTATAACCCATACAGCTAGCACTACTGCAGCAGTGATCAAATGATCATCATCTGTGAATACTGAAGGAATGGGATACCAAGTGCAGGGGCAATTCTGCAATTTAGGGTCCTGAAAACCAAAACCATGGTAGCTTGTCATCTTAACAGCAGCTGTGTGTCAAGAGTACAGGGAGGATGCATCCAAGTGTGCAATCCTCAGAATAGGGCCACTCAAAGATCAACAATTTATTAGTTAAAAAAATCATACTTAACATTTTCAGTACATAAACTGTTGCAAATGGTTGTTAAACAAGGACATGTCAAAACAATGTTTTAAGTTCTACACCAGACAAGGTCACATATTAAAAACGAATTCAATAGAAAAAACTAAATTTCAAATGCTAGTTTGTTTGACAAGGAAAACATAGCAAATCTTTTAAAAATCAAGACAAGATTTACAATCAACTCTGTAAAACTGACATTACTGTGATTTATTTTTGAATTAAAATGCCCGACCAGTGCTACAATGTGACAATTTCTTTAAAAAATTAAAAGGACATGTATTACTTTCACAAAACATACACAGTTTGTAAAATAAATTTGTATATACAATTCAAAATGGGATAGAAGCAAGAGCAAACTTTACAGGCATAAGAAATATTTACAAAGCATCTGCAAAACCATTTTTTTCTGTACATTAGATTACATTTCTACAAATATCCAAACAAAAACATGTGCCACACACAAAAAGTTTTGTATTGCATTGTTTTCAATAATATAATATGCTGTAATAACATGGAGCCAGTGGCTGACAAAAAGAAAATCTATTAGTGGTGACAGTAAACTGTGTGTTTATATATATATATATATATATATATATATATATATATATATATATATACACATATATATATATATATATATATATATATATATATATATAGACACACATTTTATATATATATATATATATATATATATATATATATATATATATATAGACACAAAGTATAAAAAATAATATGAAACCATTCATTAAATGAAACCAAATGGAACAATAAGTTTTGAAGTCTCTGTTAACTTTACACAACTTGGAAAACTGCTGGAATGTTTATTTAGAAAAACGAACAAAAACAAACAAAACAACCCAAAAAACAAACAAACAAAAAAATAATACTGGTTAACAGCACATGTACAATTCCAAGACTTTACAAAAGGCTGTATGCAGAAAAATAAGTATTAGCACTGGTACTTTCTTTTATACAAAGTTTAATTTACAAATTTTAAAAAGTACCACAAATAGGTACGCATAAAATATCTACAACATGTACACACTTTTAAAAAAGTTTCTAGTTTCTGTAGTCCAATCTAATGCCAGCCTGAGCCATGATAATTATTTTGAAAAGTTGGTGGCACTTGCGGTCGGTGAACAGGGATCTGTCCAGGAACTGGTGCCTGCTGAAGTCCCGGACTTCCATTAAGGTTAACAGGGCTCGAATGAGGACCAAATCCTGAGGTTACAGGGGCTGAAATACTAGCTGGACCTTGATTTGGTAAAGGATGATGAGGTCCTGTTATGGCAGACTGTTGTAGAGGCCCAGCTCCTAAAGCAGCATGATGTGAGGCTTGTGATGAATAAGAAGCTAATGTCTGATGAGCACCTGAAGAAAAATGGTGAGGTACTTGGTGAGTCTGATGTTGCAATCCTTGTACTGTGGCTTGATGTCCTGATCCTAAAGAACTGGAATTCTGTTGCTGTGGTGGTGGAGGTGGAGGGGGCAGTGGTGTAGTATTATGAGCATGCTGGTGCTGTGCTGGCAGTGTCTGGGATCCTGCTGCAGGAAGTGAATGATGGTGGTGATGTGCAGAACATGATGGTGGCAAATGATGTCCGCTTGACTGGGATTGAATGTGCGTTCCTTGATCTGCTGGTACTGCCTGAACAGTTGCTGTGGCAAGTGCTGCTTGATGCTGTTGGTGCAATCCTGATGGAGGTGAATGATGAGCTCCAGTCCCAGGAGGAGGAGGAGGTGGTGGTGGTGGAGGAACTGTTGATGGAGAACCTTGAAGAAGTGAACTGGCACTCTGAGGAGACACATAATGCCCTGAAGATGTTGCATGATGTCCTGAAACCGCTGCTTGGCCAGATCCTGTGACAAATGATCCTTGCTGAGGAATTCCACTCTGCAAATGACCAAAACTTTGAAAGTTCCCACAAGGTTGCTGGTTTTGATAATAACTACAAGGAGGGGGTGGTGGAGGAAGAGGAACAGCAGTGCTACTTACAGTTTGCTGGCTAAACTGACCATAACTTGTTGAAGAATGTCCTGATGATGGCTGGTTAAACAAAGATCCACCAGTCTGTTGCTGAGGTGAGGACTGAAGACTCTGAGATGATGGATAATATCCTCTTTGACAATCTCTTTGTGGAGTCCCAACCTGAGAGGACTGAGAAAGGTGAGATCGGAATGGAGATCCCATCTGCTGGGAATGAGGCTTTGGTGAAAGATATCCATGTTGCAATGGTGTTTGAGGAGTAGCAGGCATAGGAGAATGTTCTGTATGGGGTGATGGAGGGCACTGCAACTTCATAGGAACCAAAGTTTGACTTTGTGAACACTGTTCACTTAAACTTCTTAAATGCTGTTGTGGAGGATGACTTTTTGTCAAGGACTGGACAGCATTTGTAAGATGCTGAGAATGCAGCTTCTGATGACATTCTGACTTTTCAAGGCTTATGCCCTCTGCCTCCATTATATGTATGTCAGTCTCATGTTGACAATCCAATTTTCCAGGTTCTTTTCCAAGTAAATGCACAGAAAGGGAAGGTGCTGGTGAACATGGCTATATGAAAGGAAAAAGGCAAATGAACAACATATAAATTAGAAGAATCAATATTGCAGTTATAAAACAATGACTTGCATACTTTAATGAGAACTGTGTCAAGGAAAATCCAAACTGACATTTTTAAGAATAGGCAAACTGCAATTACATGGTAACATTTTTATCTCATTTTCAAATATTTCTCACAATACATGCTGAAAGTTTATTTTTAACATGTGCAAAAATTCTGACTTCACTGAGTGGTAACTACAGATTCCACACAGAAACAACAAAAATTATCTGCAAACAGCTGAAAGCAGGGGCTAAAAATAAATAAATAAATAAATAACAATAAATTGCAAAGATGTTCAAACTAATAACAGCATACCAAATTAATTGATGTGTAAACATGGTATCGATATAATTTAACATGAAACTTAGAAAAGCAAATTAACAACCCTGCCCATACAAAATACACAGTAGGAATAAAAATGCAGCATTTACCTTGCTGAACTTTGAAGGGCTTCTGCACATCACCTCAGAATTACTGGGAGACCAACATTCCTTAGCACACAGAAGCTCTGGAGTATTGTTACCAGAAACATCTGTTGAAAAAAATACGGGATCACAATGCTTGGAACAAATATATACACACACGGATGCAAAAGCTGAAAATTATATAAAAACTCAGTTACACATTCACCGCAGTAAACTAATAAGTAAAACAGTCCAACTTTCACTCACAGTATCATTATCAGGATATACCAGTCTTAGAGATGCTCTGAAGCCTTCCAATGATTAGCAGGTGTTTTTTTGTACGAAATGACAGCGTGTCCAACCCAACTAATCTCCTCAGGAATGTGGTTAGAAATCAAACGATTTGTGGACACAGCTGATTTCCATGCCTTCATAACATCTCCATAGAGGAGGGACGACAGAATTGGCCCTGCTTGTTATGTACTACACCACTGTGTACCGACAGTATGTATGGCAACTGCACATTAAGACAGGAAGTCTTGAAAGGCCTGCAATGTGATGAACGATGTACTAATCTCTAAAATGCTAATGTACAAACTGGTTTCAGTTTGGGACTCTACACAGTCTGCCATTGGCAATCCCCTCCCCAACCATGGGCAAAGCAATAGCAACAGACGCTACTGGGATTAGGGCACTTGTTCAGAGAACGAAGCAAACAATTTATACAGGACTTGAAAGCAATGGAAAATTATGTATAATGCTACAGGATCTGTTAACTGTGACCACCAGTCTTTTATGGTCCTGTGAAAAACTCACTCATACGGTCTAGCATAAACAGCTGCTGCCTTGACAGCCAATGTTTTAAGGAAAATAAAAACAGGGAATGTCTGTAACTAAACAATCTGAACTATAAAACTTTGAAAGGGAAGAATCCTGACCAAAGAAAGATATGCTCTGCTGGACGCTATCCATCCAGTAAATAACAGCACTAAAGAGGGCTCCATTTGGGACTCTAGTGTTCACTGTGCTTCCCAAGAACTGAATGAGATTCAAAAGAGACAGTCTCAAAGAAATTAGTCTTTTGTTTGGACTGGCTTAGTACCAGTTGCCCAAGTAAGGAAATATCTTAACCTTCTTTGGCACTGGTTCATTGCAACTAAGGGCATACATTTAGTTAACAACCTGACAGCTGAGACTGAATGCAAGTGTCCATAACTGGTAACATCTGGTTCTGACCAACTGCCAAAATATCCTTGACTCCTTGGACAACCCTTCTGTGGAGGCATCCAGGAGAATCACTGAAAATATCTGGATTCTTTCTAAGGACAAAAGTACAGTTGTGTACACTTACCATAAATGTAGATATTTTAGTGTATTCACTGTTGCAGTTATCACATCTGGGTTATCCCTGCAAGGGTAGCCCTCGGCCGGCCAGAATACCAGAGGCTTAGTATTTCTGCGTTGGTTGCTGTCGCTTCAGGACTGACGTCAGGTCATCAGTAGTATAAAGTAAGGCAGCCAACACCATTACATCAGTTTTTCTTGCCTTAACCTGTCAGGAGCCCCCAAGTGGGAGCCAGGTTCTGGTGGAAGAACCCCACTAGTAGAAAGTAAATACCAATATGTTCCTTGTATGGAAAGAGAAGAAGAAGAGGGGGATGGAGGGAGGGAAACCAGGACTGCAACAGTGAATACGCTCGAACATCTACATTTATGGTAAGTGTACACAACTGTACTACGTTCTTTGTGTTTCACTGTTGCAGTCATCACATTTGGGTTGATTCTCAAAGCTGTGGAAATGGGTGGAGGCAGTCAGGAAAACTAGGGGCTGGCTAGGATGCCCTGCAAGACTGCAGAGGCAAACCCTGCCCTGGATTTGGAGAAGATAGGCAGGTGGTAATGTTTGGTAAAGGTGTGAACAGATATCCAAGGTGGCAGCCTCCATGACGTCCCTGGTGGGGCCTCCTCTGAGGAAAGCTACAGAGGTGGAGACTGCCCTGGTGGAGTGAGTCCTGACCCCCTTGGGGGGAGGCTTACCGTGTTGCTTGTAACAGAAATGGATGCAGTGTGCTATCCATTTGGAAGTAGTTTGTTTGGAGATGGCTTTGCCCTCTGCCCCTGCAGCAAAGCTAACCAGCAATTGATCAGACTTTCTGAAGGATGTAGCCCTACCTAGACAGAATCTGAGCTGTCTGTGGACATCTAGAGAGTGCAGGATCCTTTCCCCCTTGTTCTGTGGGTTATGGAAAAAGGTGTGCAAATGAATGGATTGGTTGAGAGGCACACTGGACACCACCTTGAGCATGAAGGATGGGTTAGTCCTGAGGGACACCCTGTCAGCATGGAAGATGATGAAGGGTTCCACAGCCATTAGTGCTTGCGGCTCAGAGACCCTTCTGGCTGAAGTGATGGCCAGAAGGAAAGCCGTCTTCCAGGAGAGAAATTTTAGCTCTGCTGAAGAAGCTGGCTCGCTGGGGTTGGTGCTCCTCTTGGTTGCCTCAAGTTGCTTTCCCCTCTTAAGAACTGTTTGATCAGAGGGTGTGAGAAAAGGGGCTGCTCAGTGGGGAAATGAGCAGAGATAGCAGAGGCATGAATTTTAATAAAGGAAAAAGAGAAACCACTGTGTACCAGGTCAGCTAAGTAATCCAGGATGAGAGGGAGGGAGGGAGGGCTGTGCCATATCGGCTCCCTTAGCCTGAATCCAGGTGCTGAACCTTTTCCATTTGCCAAGACTTTCTAGAGCTAGGGCGTCTGGCCTCACGTACGACATCTATTGACTGAGGTTGGCAGACTGATCGGGGGTTAGGGAATAAGCTAAGCTGCCAAACTGTGGGTCTGCAATTAGTGATGCATGAATTCTCCTTCCCTCTGGGTCAGGAGGGTTGGAATCTGAGTGAGATGCAATGGTGGCAGTGGGGACAGGCTGCGCCAGCAGTGGGTACCAGTGCTGGCAAGCCAGTCTGGAGCAATAAGAATTGTCCTTGACTTTTCCTCCTTTATCTCTGTGGATGAGGAAAGGCATAGACTGATAAACTGACCCAGGGGAAGGAAAGGGCATCCACTTTCCAAACCATGCAGTGATGCTCCCTGGTACAAAACCTGCTCAGCTGATGGTTGGTGTGGGAGGCAAAGAGGTCGACCTTCAGGGTGCCCCATTTCTGAGTTATCAGAGTGAAAGTTCTTTTGTCGAGCTGCCACTCGTGTGGCTCCAGAAGACTTCTGCTTAAGTGGTCTGCCAGGGAGTTTTGAGAACCTGGTAGGAATTGTGCTAACAGGTGGAGTTGCATGGCAGAGGCTGTGTGCCAAAGGGTCATGGCCACCCTGCATAGACCGTAGGAGTGAGTCCCTCCCTGCTTGTTGATATACCTCATCACAGTGGTGTTGTCTGTTTTGATCAGGAGAACCCTGGGAAGAGAAGGGGCTTGAAAGCGGTCAAGGTGTGCTGGACAGCTATAATCTCTTTTTGGTTGATGTGCAGATGGATTTGCTGTGGGCTCCCATTGGCCCTGTATGCACCTTGCCATCCAGGTGTGCCCCCCAGGCATAGTCTGATGCATCTGTGGTGAGGGTCTGGACGGCGGGGGGGGGGTGGTGAGAATGGTAGTCCCTTGTTGTGGGAGCATGCTCTTGCCCACCAAAGAAAATCTTTTCTGAGGTAAGGTATCATGGGTATGAGAGTCTCTACGTCTTGGGAGGGTTAATACCAATGGCTTTTTAGGTACCACTGAAGTTTCCTCATATGCAGTCTGGCATATGGAATAAGTAGAATGCAAGATGCCATGAACCCCAGAGCTTGCAGAATTTTTCTTGCACATAACTGGGGTCTGGTGGCTAATTGAGAGAAGTAAGCTGTCAGGAAAGTTTGCTTTTTCTGGTGGAAGGAATGCCATCAGGGATAATGTGTCCAGGCTTGCTCCCAGGAATATAATCCTTTGGGTGGGTACTTGTTTGGATTTCTTTTTGTTGACTGTGTACCCTAGGGAGGTTAGTTGCGACTTGACAAAGGCCAGGTTCTCAAGCAGCTTTTCCTGTTTGTCTGAATTAGGCAGTCGTCTAAGTAAGGGTAAATCTGGATATTCCTTTGTCTGCAAAAGCCAATGGCCGGAGCCAGGCATTTTGCGAAAACTCTGGGAGCAGTAGATAAGCTAAAGGGAAGTGCAGAGAACTGAAAGTGCAGGGATACTGTCCTGAAACGGAGATATTTCCTGCATGATTCCCTGACTGCAATGTGGAGGTAGGCCTCTTTTATGTCTAGGGTGGCTAACCAAGCATCCTTAGACAGGATAGGTATGAGTTGCTGGAGGGTGAGCATTTTGAATTTTGGTATCACCAGAAAGGTGTTTAGAATGGATAGATCGAGGATGGGGCACCATGTGCCCTCTTTTCTGGGTACCAGGAAGAGTCTGGAATAGAATCCTTGGCTTATCTGTTCTGCAGGAACATGCTCTATTGCCCTCATAGACAGCAGTGAAAGGACTTGCTTTCTGACCTCTGCCCACTGGCTTGGGGAAAGATCTGGGAACCCTTTTGGGGTTGGTAGTGTGTGGAAGTAAAATTTGTATCCCTGGGACACTGTTGAGAACCCAGCAGTCATTGGTAATTGTGGCCCAGGTGCTTGCGTGGAAGGAGAGTTTTCCTCCTAGGGGCAAGAGCAGGTGGGCAGAGGGAAGGGGTGGAAGTGTAAAGTCATTGTGATTTCTTACCAAGAGGGGGTGGCTTAGCACTCCCTGGTTTTGAAGAGGAGGAACTCCATTGCTTAGATCTCTGCATTCCTTGGGGCTGTTGTCTGGGGAGCCTGCTTCCCCGTGGTCTGGGCTGGGCTGACCTGAAGGGTGCAGGAAAGGACCAGTGCCTGGAGGGGCAATGCCTACTGAACCTCGGGTGGCTGGAACTGCATGAAGTCTTTAACTGTCTGCATAGATTTAGCTTTTTCTTCCATCTTTTTTAAGACCTCTTCTGCCTTGGTGCCAAATAAGTTGTCTTTGCACAAGGGTGTGTCTAATAATTTGGATTTGACATGGTCTGGCAAGGGCTGTTCCTTAAGCCAAGCATACCTTCTAAGGACAGAACCGGTGACTGCTGCCCTGCAAGATGCTTCTATATGGCGTCAAAACCACACTGTAAGGTGAGCTTAGTTACTTGACTTGCAGAATACATTAACTCTTGTAACACTTTTATTTTCTGCACAAGCAGGAAAAGAAGATATTTTTTGTTTGAGGAGTTCCATGGTATGTTGCTGATATTTCAGCATATGGAACTGACAATGTAGTGCTCGAACAGCAATAGTAGCAGTGGTGTATACTTTTTTACCCCATCTGTCTAATGCTCGGGAATCGCTATGGGGGGTGGGATTCTTAGCAGAAGTTGCTTTAATTCCTTTAGGTCCTTGAGAGATAACCTCAGGGTCAGTAGTAGGATTTTTGAAAAAAAATTGTGAGAGTCAGGGACTCTAGTACCCGTCAGATTTTCTGGGAGCAGGAGGGAGGGTGTCAGGGGTCAAACTGGATTCTATAAAAACATCATCCATAACATCCAGGACAGGAGGAATGGCCAGAGGTCTGTGCTGTGGAAGATCTAAGAATTCCCTGAGTCTCTTTTTTTAACTGAGGGTAGCCCTGACATTTCTACAGGAAATGCTCCCTTAAGGTATGTAGGGTTTCCACAAAGGAAAAGTCCTCGGGTGGAGAGGCTGAAGGGATGGATTCCCCTGCAACAGAATCCTCATAAGCAGAGAGGGGTTGCATATCTTCATATTCAGATGCATCAGAGTCATCAGACTCCTGTTCAAATAAAACTACTGGGGACAAATCTCTTTCTTTTGGAAGGGGTAGCCTGGCTTCCCTTGATAAGCATTATAAGGTCTTCTGCCATTTTAAGCATTTGAGACTGAGGCAAGGAAGCAGGTGCCTGAGCTTGGGTCATCGTTTTTTTTGGGTGTGGTTCGTACCCTGGGCCTTAGAAACTCAGCAGTTTTCGAAAGAGCGGTAGATGTGAAAGAAGTTGTCAGTCTGTGTCAAGAATCGGTAGTGCAAATTACTTCCTTGGAAGCCGGTGCCTGCTCAGCGGCTCAGGACCCATCCAAGGTAGAGACATCCGCAGGATCCTTAGTCGAAGCGTCTCGTGGCATACAGGACTCTGAAAGAGTCTCAGTAGTGGCCTGCGAATCCACAGAAGCGGGCATCAGGGGATGCCAAAGCACCTCACTGAGGACCGGAGAACTGACGACTAGCTTAACGGATGCGCTGTCGGCAGTTTTGGACCTGTGCTGTCTGTCTCTGTTTTTATCAGTACGTTTTTTCAGAAGATCTGCTGTCGAATGGCTTACCAAAGCCATATCAGAATTCGAGGACAGAGCGAAAATATCTAGCTACAATAACGGCCTGACATATAGTTCTGGTGTTGAATAAAGCACAAAAGCGACATTGGGGGACGTTGTGGTCTGGGCCTAAGCAAGTGCCGCAGTAAGAATGAAAGTCACGGTGTGGTATTTGCTTTCCACAGGCAAGACAATTGTTAACTTTTTCTGACATCGGTTAGAGCAAGAAAAAAAGATCCCCAACTGGGTACTTAGCTTTAGAAGACTTCAACTTCAATTTGGAAATGGAAAACTCCGGTAGCGGCTGACCGGCACTCATGCGAACTGCTTCTGCTTTGGGCTCCTCGGCAAGAAAGACTGATGTAATGGCGTCAGCTGCCTTATTTTATACCACTGATGACCTGACGCCAGTCCTGGAGTGAGGGCAACTGACACAGAAATACTAAGTCTCTGGTATTCAGGCCGACTGAGGGCTACCCTGGCAGGATAACCCAAATGTCATGACTGCAACAGTGAAACACAAAGAACAGCTAGTAGTACTGTTTTCCAAGTGCAGTGTTTCAGGGATGCCCTAGACGCTGGTTTGAAGGGAGCCACAGTGAGCTTCTCCAGAATATAATTCAGGTCCCAGGGTGGAGGGATGGCTTTCCTGGGGGGCCTGAGATGCAAAATCCCTTTTAAGAACTGCTTAACAGGCAATCGAGAAGCCAGTGGGGGATCCAGAGACAGAGCATCTGAAATAGGAGCAAGGTGAGCTTTAACAGAGGAGTACACCAATCCTGACTACAAGAGTTCACACAAGTATGATAGTACCAAAGGGACATCACCCTGGAAAGGGTCCAACTGTGTTTGTAGACACCATAGGTTCATAGGTTGATACTAGGCTATCTGCCCTAGGGCATTTATAAGCCTAGCCAGAGTGTGTTTGGCTTTCGCCACCCTTTTAGATTAGTCAACTGTGCCTCTGTATAGTAGGTCACAGAAGATAGCCCTTTTAAGGTTAGTTTACTGTGCTTCTGTCTAGTAGGGACACAGAAGAGATCCCAGGGGTAAACCTACGATCTCCCATCCACTCGTCAAGATTTCTCTTGAAGAGGGTCATTGAGGGGCTCTGCCTAACATGGATTGGGATTTTGTTCCAGAGGGGAACCTCTGGGATATGAATCTGTCCCTCCAGCATGTCTTATTTATTTCTGTGCTGAGGTTTAAGTCCCTGGAGCGTGTAGCTCTAAGGGATTTGGATTTCCTGAGGTGGAGCATGACCATTAATTCTGGTTTGGACATGGCTTTATACGTCAGGCACAGATTGCCTCTGAGTAGGCGGTAAGCAACTGAGTAGAGCTGGAGTTTCTTTAGCCTAACTGCGTAGGGCATCTGTTTGAGTCCCTTGATCCTCTTGGTGAGGTACTTTTGGGGTCTTTCCAGTTGCTGCAGGTGTCGGGTAAGGTACATCCCAAATGGGGCATTGTATTCAATTATGGGCCTGATGAGTGATGACTAGAGGGGCACAATGACCTCTCGATCTGATGTGAACCCTTTCATGATAAGGTGGGCTATATAGAAGGTCTTTCTAACCACTTTGGCAACGTGATTGTCAAAGGAGAGATTGCTGTCTACTTGGGTCCCCAAGTCCCTAATTACTTCTTCCGTACTTAATGGATTACCACCTATGTGGTAATTTGTGGGCACTTTGTTTTTCCCAAAGGGGATGACTATGCACTTTTTGGCATTTAGCTTAAGGCCGTGGATCTGGCACCAGTTATCCATCTCTGTGAGACCCTTTTGGAGGATGCTTGTGTCAGTCGGCGAGTCGATTATGGCACCCAGTTTGCAGTCATCTGCGAACTTGGTCAGCCATAGTCCTCCCATGTTAGCCTGGACCTCAGAGAAATATATACCGAACAATGAGGGGAATCTTTTCCATTTAGGCATACAAGATCTCCTTGTATTAGGTTTCCTGGCCTCCTGCAGGTCTGAGAGCACATCCTCATTGGAAAGGTGTTTGTAAGGGATCAGAATTCCATCACCCACAGAGTAAGGTTCAGAGAGTATAGGTGTGGGTGTATTAGGGATCCCTTGTCCTGTGTGAGAAGGTCCACTCTGTGAGGCAACTTGTGGTGATTGTCCATGGCTAAACACAGGAGGAGGGGGAACCAGTGCTGTCTTGGCTCAAAGGGAGTCATCAAGAAGATTTTTCGTTTGTCCTGTTGAATTTTCAGCAGGACTTTCTGTAGAAGTGGGAAGGGGGGTGCATACAGAAACATCCCCTTCCAAGAGATTGAGAAGGCATCCATTGCCTTTGCCAGGAGATTGGGCAGCCTGATGCAAAAGGATAGAAGTTGTCTGTTTAATGGGGAGGCAAACAGCTCTGAGGTATATCCCATTTGTTGACTATATCCAAGAACACCCCCCCTGTGGAGCATCCTTTCGTAGAACTGTGACATGGACCTGCTCAATGTGCCTGCCTGCGTACTCTGTTCTGAAGGGATATACAGAGCCTGTAGTATGATTCACTGCGTTGTGGCAAGCTCCCACACTTGGAGAGTTACGTCTGCACAGCAAGTAGGATTTTGTTCCCCCCTGCTTGTTCACATACCACAGAACTGCAGTGTTGTCTGTGAACAACTTTAGTGGGTCCTGTTTCCGCGTTGGAAGGCCTTTAAGGCCAACAAATTTGCTCTCATCTCTCCGATACAGATGTGGTCCTGTCTGAAGGAGTCCAGCCAAGTGTCCTGGACTCTCAGTGAACCCATGGTTGCTCTCCAACCCAGATCCGAGGCATCCGTATACATCTTCTGCATTGGTAGGGGAAGCTGCAAGGGGAGTCCTGAGTTGCAGCTCACTTGGTTCACCCACCACTGAATCTCTTTTTTCAAGCAAGGAAGGAAAGGGATTTTGTACTCTAGAGGATGAGAGTGCTGTGTCCATATAGACCTTGGGTACCACTGTAGCTTCCTCATGTGGAGCCTTGCTAATGGTAACATGGGAATGGTTGATGCCATGTGACCAAGGAGTCTGAGGTACTGCCTGGCAGTCAGGTCTGTGGCTTGGAAGACAATAAGCAGGTACTGCTTTAAACTTTCCACCTTTTGGAGTGGCAGAAAGGCCCTCATGACAGACGTTCTTATCGTATACCCCAGGAAAATGTGGTCCTGAGAGGGAGTCAAGTCGGACTTGGGATAATTTATCTTGAAGCCCAGTGTTTGCAAGAGTGAAATTACTGTTTTTAAATGGTTTTGCAGGGATTCTGTGCAGTCTGCCTGGATGAACAGATCATCTAGGCAAGGGAAAATATGAATCCCTAGGGTCCTGCAGAAGGCCACCACTGGTGCCAAGGACTTGGTGAAGACCCTTGGTGCTGCAGAAAGCCCAAAAGGCAAGGCACAGAATTGAAAATGTGAGGAGGCCACAGAAAACCACATATATTTCCTGTAGCTGGGCCTTATTGGGATGTGTAGGTAGGCATCCTTGATGTCCAAAGTGGCCAAGAACCCTTGAGGAAAGATCAAGGGAAAGAGGGCATGCAGAGTGAGCATCCAAAAGGTGGGTACTTGCAGAAAGAGGTCGAGATGGAAAAGATCTAAACTTGGTCTCCAGGGACCATCTTTTCTTGGGACTAGAAAAAGTCTTTAGTAGAAACCCTTTCCCCTTTCTGACCTAGGGACAGGCTGAATTCTTCCCTGGGCCATTAGGTTGTCTATAACTGGTTGAAATAATGGAAGTTGTTCTTTGGGGAGCTGTGGAATGCCTCTCAAGGAAGGGATTGTGATCCAGGTCATAAAATAACCAGTATGTATGATGGACAAGACCCACCTGTCTGTGTTGATGTTTTTCCACACAGGGAAGCAGTGAGAGCCTTAGGGAAAGGGGGATGGTGCCTGGGGGTTGTTTTAAGGATGGCAGGCAGTCACAGACTACCCACCCTGTCTTGAAATTGAGATTGTGGACTGGGGTCTGGAAGGAGTGGCTTGTTTCCTGGTAGTCCTTCTGCTCCTAGGAGGAGGAGGGGGTGTAGAGTACTTCCTGACAAATTGGGTCTTAGAGGGGTAATTCCTGTGGAATTTAGGGATAAGAGAGACAAACGTGTTTAGGTCCCGTAACTCCTTTTTCTTTTGCTGCAGAGTTTTGAATAATTCCTCCAACTTTCACCCAAAAAGGGCAGAGTTATCCAGGAGTACATCTAAGTCTTGCTCTGATATCATCAGGAAGTGGCTGTAACCTAAGCTAGGAATATTTCCTGAGCACAGAAGCAGATTGCAGCAGACCAAGCAGAGACTTCTGCTGCATTGTAACTGCACTTAACCGAGTGCCTTGGGATCTGTGAAGATAAAGACATAAGGCTAGATAACTGAGCTTTGGCTGTAGACTCTGGAATTTTACTGAGCAGTTTTGTGGCCTGTCCTAAAGGGCTAGGGCATATTTGGACATGTGGGTTTGTTAATTTACTGCCCTAAATGCCAGGGTAGATGAAGTATAGACCTTTTTCCCAAGGCGTTCCATGGTCTTACTGTCTCTGGGGAGAAGTGAGGAGGATGGAAGGAGCTTGGAGGCTTTATAAACTGACAAAGACAGTGCCAGGGTCTGCTGCAGGGCACTTAATGAAGAATTTGCCCCTTCAGGGACCTTGTAGAATCTGTCAGGCTTACGTGGAGCAGGAGGCTGGGAGTCTGGGATAAGTGATGCTGCACTTGAAAGCATCCAGAAATGCAGGCAATACAGGGGGAATAGCTGAAGGAGCAGGGGAGTCCATTTGAAGAAGTTTGCAGTACCTCTTCTGGAGCTCAGTCATTTCCCAGGAATTCCATTTGAAATGCTCCATCATCTTTGAAATGGTCTTTCCAAAGATAAGGTCCTCATCTGGGGAAATCAGTTTCTGCAAAGTCTTCTTCAGGGGAGGCGTAGCCAAGGGGAGATGGCATTTGTGGAACACAGAAGAGGAAATCCTCTGAAAAAGAGTTAGAGGATTCCTCAGCTTCAGGCTGGGAAGGGTCCAAGACCTGAAGCCTAGGACTCATTACAGGAGGCGGCTCTGGGGAGGCTAAGGGTGTAGCAAGGCCTCAGAGCCATAAAAGCATTAAATAGGCTTTGAGAAAAGGCCTGCCAATCTGGCTGGCTTTGAATTGCTGGGGAAATAGGTTTCCTTTTTCTTTTCTTTTGAGGGAAGGCCTAGCAGGTATCTGGACCAAGGTAGGCCTGGATTTGCAAGCCTGTGAAGTACAGGAGTGATCTGTCTGAGTAGCCAATATGAACCAAGGTTCCCCCTCACAGTCAAAAGCCAATGCCTGCCTTACCTCCAAGGATGTGCCATCTGCGCTGGGTTCTGTGGCTTCCACACTGGTACCCACTATACCCGTATCAATGGCAAGAACATTCCTCCAGGCTGACGTTAGCCAAAGGAGGGACGTCGGGTGGAGGAGGTGCAACTAGAGGCCTAATAATCTTGGTCTTTTTCTTAGGTGGCTCGACGGGTTGACCGGACGGTCCCTCCATACCCAAGGCTAAGTGCTTAAGGCACTGGTTTTCGAGGTAAATATTTAATGCGTGCAGATGGCTGGGTAGCGTTAAATATTTAATGCGTGCAGACGGCTGTGTAGCATTTTCGGGATGAAGGCCTGACAGATGGAGCAGGACTTTTGGCTGTGCGTAGGCCCTAAACAAAAAAAGCAAAGCTCGTGGGTGTCTTTATGGGGGATCGGATGACCACACCTGCACTTTCCCTTCCTGGAAGACATGACCCTACACACAAAGCAGTGATCAAAAGAAACAAATGTCCCCAATGGGGCATGGCAGGAACAGCTGACGTTTGACTGGTGTCAGAAAAGTTCTGAGGTCTGGTACGTGCAGACGTCACTTTTATGGCGCATGTTCCCTAGGCCAACATCAGACATCCCACGTACCCAGCAATGACTACAAGCTTTTGTATACTGCCTGGATGTTCGGGCAGCAAGACAGGAGAACCCAAGTGTTGAGAATACTGCAACATGTGAATAGAAGGACGTCTATATATCTGGGAATGAACCTGTAACAGGCCTCCAACCCTTCTGTCCAGCTAACTGAAAAGACTATGGATGGCTAAAATGTCAACAAAAAGTGTCCCTTCTTAAGGCTGAAGCTGCTGCAAAAACAGGTGCTGAGAGTAGCAAAAGAAGAAGACTATATATCATTAGCATCTACAGTGGCATCAACCATACACTTGAGGCCAATGAGAGAAGTCCCTCCTGAGGCCAAAGTCAACTGAGGCTAATGCTGATGACGACGACACTGGTGCTGAACTCAGCCCTGATGATGGAATGATTTGTGACGGATCTTGCATAAAATGGTCTGGAGGAAGCAAAAATCTTGCATAACTCAGAATATGAAAGTGATCACACATTCCATTCAAACCAGTTGAATGGGCGATTTCTCAAACAGTATTCTAAACAGAATCTTTGAACACCAGAAGGGGAAATAGTGTTAGAAGACTTCTCCTCTTGGATTCTTAATAGGACTTTAAAAGGAATCCCCGTCTTTAACCCATTTAACAACTCATCTTTATTCTGCTTTCTTTTTCCCTACATCTTTCTGTAGATAACAGAATCATCCTTAGAAAGTGTGGGTTTGGCCCTAGAGGATGATAGGGTCCATCCAAAGCAGTGCTCACTGTACAAAGTAGCCCTATCTGCAATGGATACAGAGCTATTTTTTAATATAAACTATTTTCTTACCATTCTTTAATGCTAGATGGAGAGTGTGAAGAAGCACAAATATCGCATTCAACAGAGAAATGCATTTCTCTTGAACAAGACAGAGGTCTACCTTAGAGCAGGATTTTCTGCCAAAATTTACTTTTTTTGTAAGATTTATTCTCCATACCCAAAACTGAGACATTTGACAATATAGCTACAGAAAGTACAGATGTAACAAGAAACTGCAAAACAAATATACCATAACACCTCAGCAACTAAACAGAGAAAAAGCTGTAAAGCTGAATTCACAGGAACTATAAAGCTGACTAAAATATTAGAAAAAGGACTGATTAAATCTGTAACATGGATTTAAAAAAAAAAAAAAAAAGTTATGCACTTACCATAACGTTCCATCTGTGTTGTTGATTTTCATTCCTATTCGACTGATGGGTTTGGATCTGACTTGGCCACTTGTAAAAGCTTGTGGCATTCCAGAACTCTTGAACTTCTCCCTTACCCACAGTGCATCCTCCCCATTACCTAAGATGTTGTTTGCAAGCACTAAAGAAAGTAGTACTCTTACAACTTATACATATACGTGCACAATTTGGATAAAAAGAGAGTCTCAGAGAGGAAGGGGCAATGCCACTTCTGGAGCTAGTGAAGGGATAAGGATGTAAGCCAAAAGTTACATCCTCTCACTCTTTTACAGAGGACCTAAAAAACAGTTGGGGTTGGTGGGAGGGGAGTCGAGAAGGAATGAAAATTGACAACACAGATGGAACAATACGTTAAGTACATAACTTTTGTATCTGATGTTGTCAATGTTTATTCCATCCTCGACTGATGGGACAGAGTCCACAGCTACTTAGAACCCTGGGTGGATTCAAGGAAGTACATTTCTGAGCACCACTGAACCAAAGATGCTCTACCTCTGGACACCAAATCCAGCTTATAATGAGAGATAAAGGTATGAGGGGAAGCCCAAGTTGCTGCTGGACAAATATCATCCACAGAAGTTCTTGAGTGGAAAACTGAACAGGTAGCTACAAGCTCTGGTAGAATAAGGCAGTACTTTGTAAGGCAATGCCTTTCCTGTCTTGTTATAAATAAAGGAAATACAGTCAGTAAAAGCCATTTAGCTAAGGTGACTTTAGATACAGGTGCACCCAACTTCAAGCCAGCAAATGATACAAACAACTGATCAGTTTTTCTGACATCTTTTGTTCTATGAAGATAGGAACATAATTGTCTATGCACATCAAGCAAGTGTAGCAAACTTTGCTGAAATAGTTTGGAAAGAATACTGGATGATTAATACATTGATTGATGCTGACTTGTGATACTATCTTGGGCAAAAAGGATGCATTAGCTTGTAAGGATTCTCTATCCTTATGGAAAATGAGATAATGGAGGTTTCACCAACAATGCCTGAACTTCCAAATTTCGTCTGGTGGAGGCAATGGCAACTAAAAATAAGGTCCTTCGAAGACAAAAATTTTAGGTCACAATCATGGGTAGACTCAAAGGATGGTGGAATCAAGGACTGCAGTACCAAACTGAGATCTCACGGTGGTGTGAGATTTTTAAAAGGAGGTTTAAGAATTGTGCCACCCAAAAAGGCTTTATATAGTTTGAGAAGTTAGTGAGTGGCCATCAAATCCAATGTGGAAATTAGAACTTGCTGCTAACTGGACTCTCACTGTTGAAGAATTGGCCCCTTGGTTGAAAAGCAATGTCAAGAACTCTAGCACATGATTAACTGGTGCCGAGAAGGGATCTATATGCTTCTGAATAGCCCAATGTACAAATCTTTTCCATTTACTAGCATAAAGTTTTTAAGTGGATGGCTTAAGGAAAGATAGCAAGATGTGATGCACAGGGGAAGAGAGTATTGATTGTTTGGCTATTACTGGAATTGGAGAAACCAAGCTGTCAGCATGAGGTTCGGAAGGTCCAGATGTGTCATGCCTGTTGGATGAGACAGGAGGTCTGGAGATGGGTCCAGAATCCAAGGTTGGTGAACTAAGTGAGGCCACAGGAAGGTAAACTAAATCTGTCAAGACCAAAAGGGGGCAATGAGGATAACTTTGGTCTTCAACCTGGCAGCTCCCTGAAGGAATTTCAGGATTAAGGGAATTGGGGGATATGCGTAAAGTAATACAGGGGGCCAATTGTGGAGAAGAGCATCCCTTGCTGATTCCCCCTATGGGGGGATCAGGACAAAACAGCTGCTGCACTTGTTGTTTAGGGGTGATCAGAGAGGTTGCAGAATGGCTGGACCCATTTGTGGAAAATTTGTTCTGCCACTTTCTGATTGAGGGACCATTTGTGAGATAACAATATGCACCTGTTCAGCTTTTCTGTTAGCATGATGGAATTCTCCAGAATATGCATTGCTAAGAGAAAGCGGTTGGAAGATATTGCCCATTGCCACACCCTTAGCACTTCTCAACATAGGATGTACTATCTGGTTCCTCCTTGTTTGTTGATGTACCAAACCACTGACTTATTGTCCATTTGAATTGCAATCGATCCTGATGGGAGAGCATCCTGAAAAGCTTGCAACACTAAAAAGCACTGCTCTTAACTCTAGTACACTGATATGCAAATTGGCCTCTTTGGGGGACCACATGCCTTAGACTGTCTTTCCCAGGTAATGCCCCCCCCAGCTGGGAAGTGTCCATGGTCACTATGGCCTTGGGCTATGAGGGGACAAATGGATGACCCTGTAGCAACTGATCCGATTGGATCCACCATATCAGACTTCTTTCACAAGTTTGTAATTCATACTGGGGCTGACGAGAGTAGATAAAGAATCGACCACTGAGATGTCAGCATCCATTGGAGAATTCTCATGTGAAATCTATCTAGTGGAACAAGGATTATCGCTGCTGCTGCCATTACTCCTAGAGTTTGTAGTACTAGGAGAGCAGAGATTGTGGTACTGTGAAGTATCTTGTTGACTTGTGACCTTAAAGTTTGAACTCTTGAAAGTGGAAGGGATGCTACTGTTGACCTTGCGTCTAGTAGATGATCTATGAATTCTAGGAATTGGAGTTGTCTCTAGATTTGACTTCTTGAAATTTATAGTTATTCCAAACCATGTGCAAGCGTGGATTACCTCTTCTTTTGCCATAATGAGATGAAGACTGGTCGGAGTGGTAATGGACCAGTAAGTACAAATGGGTGTCATTACATCTGTTACTGTGGTGGTTTTCATGTTGAAACACAGGGTTCCTGACTTCAGATCTACCCGAAGACTTTCACTAACAGCAGCACAACCATAAGTCCCTTCAAACTACTATGCTTCCTTATACTGACCTGCTCCAGGGCCTTGTGCATTTCTAGGTATGCTAAGTGTGGTAACCCAAGTGAGGTACAATGCATCTGTGGTCAGTCTGCTCCCCTTTTAGGCTGGGCCATCAAGTTTGCCTGGACTGACCTCTACCCTGACTGGCTCACAAAGAAATTTCGCTCTTCACAGTTAAGGAAAATGGCATTATCTGGTGAAGCGGAGGTAGTGTTACTGCCAAAGGCTCCTTACTCATCAATATATCTTTTTCATATGCAGTGTATTTAGAGGCATCATACGAACTGATAAGTGATAAAGGGCTTTAAGCATTTCCCTAGGTGTAATCTTGCCATATTGAACCATGTCTGAGAAAGTACAGCTGTGCAGTCAATTTACCATAACTGCAGATGTTACAGCGTGGTCACTGTTACAGTCCTACTTTAAGGATCTTGTCCTCAGACTGAGGTTTGACCACACTTTCAGAGCTGAGCTCCCACATGACCACAATATGGACATCCTACAGCACCTGGTATAAAGATGGTTAATGCCTGGCCATCTTCACTTTTTTTTTAATCATCCTCCTCTTAGCCAGTGTTGTCATAAATAACAGGCTACAGCACCTTACCAGCCATTCCCAGAGATCTTGGTCTGTGACCTGCAGACAGCTTTATCTCTTGAGACATTGAACAACAGGACAGGAAGGGAAGAAAGAAAACCACGGACAATATACAGGGAAATGGATGACAGTATCCATGCTAGCTCTCAGTGTGTCAAAAGAAACTGGGATGGTGGGAGGGAATCAGGACTGCAAAAGTGACCATACTTGAACATCGACAAATATGTTGATTACATGACTGTACTGTACTCTTTGTGCATATGACTGTTACAGCTGTAACCACAAGGAAGGTCATAAAAGCTGGCCCCAAAAGCAGGTAAGATACTTGGGCTAATGAAAGAGAGTGGAGGGCAACATACCATTTACAATGGCAAAGGCAAACCCTACTCTTGCCATGAATATGAGTTCCAACTTACAATGTTTGAAGAATGTGTGGCAAGAGGACTTTGTGGTACCTTCCAAAGCATCCTATGCACTGAACTCCTCTTAGGAAGGCAGTAGTAGATGCTGCTGCCCTTGCACTGTGTGATCCGATTTTCACTGGTTCTGTGGCAAAAATTAATACAGTTGGCTATTCAATTAGAAATGGTCTGTTTGAACACAAGCAATCTTTTCTTATCTTCAACAAAGCAGCAAACCATGTTTTCAACCTTCAAATTTTTGGCACTATCCCGTTTGTGCTTCTGAATGACCATACAGAATTCTTTTCCCTCTGTTCTGAGGCATAAGGAAGAAAAATGTTAACTGGACAGCTTGGATCATTGTTATTTTTGTAACAGCTTCAGGCTAACAGGAAGGGTAAATGTGCAAATTAACCTCGTCTTCCTGAAACATGAGGGAGAGTTCTCAACATGTCAATACACGGAGCCTGAATCTCTTCTGACTGATGTGATTAACAGCAGGAATGCTGACTTCCAAGACAAGAATTTCAAGGCTGCAGAAGTATCTAGTTCAAAAGCAGATAAGTTCAGCTTTTTCAGCATGAAGTTTAGGTCCCAGGCTAGAGCTGCAATTCACCTGGGGGACCAGAGATAAAGGACTGCCTTCAAACTGCTTATCCATTTGCTTGGATAACAGGTCAAATGTCAGGAAGTATATCTGAAAGATGCACTTTTAATGATGTGTAAGCTAAGCTTGGACAGAAAAAAGAAGTTATATCTTACCATAATGTTCCATCTATGTTGTTCATCTTCATTCATTACTGATGGGGCTCGGAAGCAATCCTCGGTTCTGACTCAGCTGCTGTGCCAAGCTTGCGTCAGCCAAAAAAACTCTCATGGCTAAGATTACCCTTTGAAACAGAGGTCAACTGACCTGTAGAAAATGCAGTAGGGAGGGGGGAAGTGACTGGAATTGAAGACTATTGTTTGGGTCGAAGGGAGAATCTGAACAGGTGTCATCAAGTTCGGTACTGTGGTAGTGAGAACAGAGGTTGACAGTACCGATATAGTCTTATCAGACTTCGGTTCAGTAATCAGCATCGAATTAGAGGACTCAAGTCCCGGTGCCGATGAAGCTGAAGGCAATTTGGTAGTCATAATCAGAGTAGGTTCCACAGTCGGCACAGAGGAAGGGGTTTTGAGCCCTGGTGCCAAGGGAACTGAAGACAATTTAGGTCTAGGCTCTAAAAACTTTCATTCTGGATCTTTAGGAGAAGAGGGAACCGAATGGCTCCTCTTCTTGTGTTCTTTCCTAGGAGGGGGAGAACCCTCTGACGCAGAAAGAGCCTCTGAAAAAGGAGATTTGAGTAGTCCTTTTAAAGTAAGTTTATTGCGTCTCTCACTCAATGTATGGGTACTAAAACCTGCACAAATATTACATGGTGGTTGAACAGTTAAATGAGGCACATTTAAGCAGTATACACAAAAAATCTGCATCCGAGTTCGGCATTTTACAAGCATACTGGTCACAAGCTTTAAACCCAATGGTACCTTTTTTGTCTGCCATAACCACAAAGAAACAAGGTCATTATCACCTGTAAATACCACAAATCAACAACAAACCTACAACACTATAACAAACACACTTTTATTTTTGAATATATAAAGAAGAGAGGAGGAGGAAACAAAAGAGTACCAACAATGGTATCCCGAGAATACCGCGGAGGGTAAGGGCAGGAGCTACCAATGATGGTAGGGAAGAATACCAGAAAAACGGTAAAGGGGAGGAAGAGGCACTTTACCAGATAAAAGATAGCGAGAAGGTATTTATCAACTGATAAAGATTCAACAATAAGAAATAAGTTTTATCAACAAAGAAAAAACACTTAGCTGAGAGTGAAAGGCTTGACACGTCCTGACAAATATGCAGCAAACGAGATCTGAGGTAATGGGGAGAGAGACACTATGGGTAATCTTAGCATGACAGTTTTTTTTGGCTGACGCGAGCTTGGCACAATGGCAGAGTCAGAACCGAGGATCAGTTTCGAGCCCCATCAGTAAGGAATGAATGAAGACTAACAGCGCTACAGTTATATAAGAACTTTCCATAAAAGTAGATGTCAGACTGACTGTTGCAGTGCTATTAACTAACAGGATAACTGCCAAGGATTTGAGATTTATACAGAGATTTTATTTTAATACAACGTGTTTTTTTAGCAGTGTTGGATTTGAGTGTCCTTGCTATTTCGTGGATTTGTTTCAATCTTAGTTTGTTGTAGCAACTGCCAAGGACAGCCATGCATCCAGCAAGCCTGGGTGCCTTCCCCTTATGACACTGCAAACATTGGCTTATAAGGAACATAAAAAAACTCAAGAATGTCTTTTTCCAAACAAGCAGCTGAAGCAGAAGTAGAGTCAACTATATAACACATGTACAAGTAAAAAGAAAAAAAAAGTGGAAAACACAAAGAACTTACCTCGGCCAAACTAAAAAAGGAAGAGAAAGAAAGGGGAAATGAGAGAGGGACGTATGCAATACTATCAGTGACCAGTTGGACATCTGTGTTATGGCATACCTCTCAAATGTATAGAGTTTTGTAGAAATGTCCAGATTTTTGCCTCATGTTTTTGGTCTGTTTCTTCTAAAGTATTAAGTTTTCTGGCAAATCACTGTGGACTGAAGTCAGAAAAAAATGACAGACCTTGAGTTTCAGACTTCATACCATTTAGAAAATTCATGCTAATGCAAAGCCCGTTAGTGTAGCAACTTCCTATGCTTGTAAGAGCAGTGTTTAAAAACTGTCCCTATTTCTAGGCCTTTAATCCCCATTATATATGGCTTTGTCCAGATTTCTTGCTCTAAGAAGTTGAGAGCTGTGTGTTATGGTAACTTTTTGCATAACTGTACCATGGCCTTCTATGACCACTGTTGCATTACTATTACTCAATGGGAAATTCCCAAAGCTGTCTAAAGTTAGGGAGGAGGAACCCTAAATACTGGTATGGCGCAAAAGGTCTAGCAAAATTGACTGAGCAAACTCTGTTCTATCCTTAGAAAAGGCAAACTTGTAATGTGTTGTGAAACTGTAAACAAAAGATGAAATAGTTGCTTCAAGAATATATTTGGAGTCTGCTTTAAAGAAAGTCACTAAAGAAGCAATAGCTCTGGTGGAATGGGTTAACTGAAACCAGAGGTAAGAAAAAGATATAGCAATAGATGTCCAATTAGAAATAATTTGGAAACAGAAGCACCAACATTTGTCATAAAAAGAGACAAAAAGGTGATCAGATTCCCTGAGAGACTTGGTTTTGTCTAAATAAACGTAATAAAAAAGCACAGATGCTGGGTAAAATGCTCGGTATTCACCTCAAAGCGAAAAATAAAATAACTAACAAACCACGACTGAAGGAAGAAAACTTTTAGTTATGTACTTACCATAACTTTAGATGTTTGGGATCCATCTCGCCTACATTCTTGTACTGATGGGTTCGGAGCCAATCCTCGGCTCCGACTCGGCACGCTATACTATAGAGCGAAGTCTCTAATTGGCTGAGCTATCTTATATCCCAGGATGCACCACCACTACTTCCCCAGATCTTGTTTGTCCGCACACATGCCCACATTCAGAGACAGTTGAAATAACATTGCCAGGTGTTTCAAGATGAAACAGCTAAACTGAACCGTCCGGTCTCTTCTGATCTCCAAGGCAGGGGGAAGGAGGGTGGGTTATTAGGAATGTAGGCGAGATGGATCCCAAACATCTAAAGTTATGGTAAGTACATAACTAAAAGATGTTATGTGATCCTATCTCGCCTACATTCTGTACTGATGGGACAGCGTCCCTAGCACCTGATTCCTGGGTGGCTCACTGGAAAACACTCCTGAGAACTGTGGAACCGAAGGAAGTTCGCTCCCGAGATGCCACGTCCAATTTGTAATGAGAAATAAATGTGTGAGGAGAGGCCCAGGTAGCCGCAGCACAAATGTCACTAATGGCAAGCTTAGAATGAAAGGCTGTCGAAGTAGCCATAGCCCTTGTAGAATGAGCTTTCACAGTGGTTGTAAGCTCTCTATTAGAAAGAAGGTAAGAATGACTGATACAGTCTCTGATCCACTTGGCAATAGTGACCTTCGTGACGGCTTTGCCCAATTTATTGTCCGAAAAGGACACAAACAACTGATCTGTTTTCCGTGTTTGGTGCGTCCTATCTAGGTAGAAACGCAATTGCCTGTGAACATCCAATGTATGGAAGATGTATTCCGCTCTGTCTGAGTAATCTGGGAAGAAAACTGGGAGTTCCAATGACTGTTGAAGACAAAAACTAGAACAAACTTTGGGGACAAAGGATGGATTAGGCCTGAGGGATACTCTATCCTTGTGAAAAAACAGGTACGGTGGTTTGACACATAGAGCTTGAAGTTCCGAAACTCTTCTGGCTGATGTAATTGCCACCAAAAAAGCTGTTTTCCAAGAAAGAAATTTCAAGTCACTAGTTGCTGCCGGTTCGAAGGGGGAAGAGGTCAAGGCACCTAATACGAAATTAAGATCCCACGGTGGAGCGGGATGAGAAATCGGAGGTCGTAGCAGCCCAGCACCTTTCATGAAGGCTTTACACAACTTATTGCTCATCAAAGGTGGGTCTATACTTTCATGAAAATTAGAAATAGCTGCCAATTGAACCTTAATGGTAGAGACCGAAGAACCTTGATTGAATAAGGAAGCTAAAAATTTTAAAACTTCTGACACCGGGGCAGTAATGGGATCTAACCCCCGGAGTTGGGCCCAAATGGCGAATCACTTCCATTTGCTGTTATACATTTTTTTAGTCGAATTCTTGTGGGCCGAAGACAAGATATGTATAACTTCTGAGTCCAAAACCTGGTTCCTGACTATGGTCGGAAGTGGAGGAGCCAAGCTGTTAACTTCAACGAGTGAAGGGACTGATGGAGCTGTCCCGACTGGTGGATCAAGAGGTCTGGAACCTGGTCCAGGAACCATGGACTGTCCAGTGCGTATTTCCGAAGAAAGGGCAGCCAAACTTGACGAGGCCAGTATGGGGCAACTAAAATCATCTTGCTCTGCAAGTGAATCGCCTTCTGGATCACCCTGGGAAGAAGGGGAACCGGTGGAAAGGCGTACAGTAGGCCGGTGGGCCAAGCTTGGACTAGGGCGTCCTTGGGAAAGCCCCCAGAACTGGGGTGAGAGAGAAGAACTGTAGACATTTCGTGTTGAGGGGGGTTGCAAAGAGGTCGCAACAAGGAGTTCCCCATCTTCTGAAGATCTGAGTTGCCACTCTGTCGTTCAGAGACCACTCGTGCGGGGAGAGAATAGTTCTGCTCAGTTTGTCGGCTATCACATTGGATCTCCCCGGAATGTGTGTTGCTACCAAGAAATGGTTGGTTGCAATAGCCCAATCCCATACTCTCATGGCCTCTCTGCAAAGAGGGTAGGACCTGGCCCCTCCTTGCTTGTTCAGGTACCAGACTACTGACATGTTGTCGGACTGAACGGCAATCATGCCCTGGGGGAGGTAACTGTGTAGTGCCTGAAGCGATAGAAGCACCGCCCTCATTTCCAGTATGTTGATGTGTAGGGAACTCTCGTGGGGGTGCCACTTGCCTTGGACTGACCTGCCCAGGGAATGTCCCCCCCACCCCGTCTGGGAGGCGTCCGTAGTCAAAGTGGCCACTGGAGGTGGAGGAACGAAGGGGCGCTCCTGATCCAGGTTGGAGGACAGAAGCCACCAACGGAGGTCCTGTTTGCACGTCTCCGTGATTATAATGAGGTGACAGAGGGAGATCCTGATACGACCACTGGACTGACAGGAGCCACTGGAGAATCCTCATGTGCAATCTTGCTAAGGGAACTAGGAGAACGGTAGCCGACATGGAACCCAACAGTTGTAGGGCCATCCTTGCTGGGGCTCGGCGTTTGAAGAGCAATGCTCGGACTTGAGATTGTAATGTTTCTATCCTCTCTGTAGGAAAATAGACCCACATTTGCTTTGAGTCTATCTCTACTCCGATAAACCTTATGCGCTGAGATGGCAGCAACACAGACTTTGCCCAATTGAAGGTGATTCCTAGGGAGTTGCCCAGAGAAATAGTGGCTTCTAGGTTTTGTAAGAGTAGACGCCTGGAGGTGGCAGTTAGGAGCCAGTCGTCTAGGTATGGAAACACCTGGAATCCTAGACTTCTCAGGTGAGCAGTCACCACTGCCAAACATTTGGTGAACACCCTGGGGGCTGTGGTGAGACCAAAGGGCAGTGCAAGGAACTGGAAATGACTTGTCTCCCAGGCTGAAGCGCAAGTGTCTCCTGGACGCCTGATCTATCAGGATGTGATAATTGGCGTCCTTGAGATCTATGGAGCACATCCAAACACCTTTCTCCAGCAGCGGGAGAATGGATTGTAAGGTGACCATCCGGAACTTGGACTTCTTGACAGAACAGTTGAGCTTGCTGAGATCCAAGATGGGCCTCATGTCCCCGGTCTTTTTTGGCACCAAAAGGAATCTTGAGTAAGTCCCTAATCCGATCTGGTCTTCGGGGACCGGTTGGATGACTCCTTTTTGAAGCAGCTTCGAAATTTCGATGGCTGCGAGATCCCGTTGACTGGGTGGTGGGTCCGGGATTTTTCGGGATAGTGGAGGGGGCTGAGAAAAAGGAATGTTGTAACCTCCGGCAATGATCCGGAGCACCCATCGGTCCTGAGTGATATTCTCCCAGGCCTTTAGGTGCCCCGAAAAACGACCCCCGACTGGCTCTGGAGCGGCGCAGTCGGGCAATCCTTCAGGGATGCTGGAAGGTTGAGGAGCCAGGAAAGGACTCGCGGTCTCCAGTGTTGCGGGGGCCTCTGCCGCCTCTGGGACAGCGTCTTCCTAAAAAATTCCCCCCCCCCCGCCTCTAGAAGGGGGATCATCCTGCTGTGAGGGGTAAGTCTTCTGAGATTTGCGGAACCACATTCCCCCCCCCTCTTCCAGCCTTGGGATAAGGCCGGAAGGGAGTGGAAAACCGTGCCCCTACGGCAGTCCAAGTCTTACCCTCTTGTTCACAGCGGGTCAAGGTGTCCTTTACCTTGGGTCCAAACAAGGAGGACCCATCAAAGGGAGCGTCGGCAAAGGAAGACTTGAAGGCCTCCGCAAAATGACACAGGCGGAGCCAGGCTGGTCTTCGTAGAGCAACACCTGTGCCCGCCGCTCTACTCGCCCCTTCGGCCGCATATGAAATGAGCCTCATGGACGAGTTCGATATTGATGACAAGGTAGCCAACTGAGAGCTAACCGTCTGGGCCAACTGCTCAGGTAGGCTACCAGAGAAGGTATCTGAAAGCTCCTTGACCAGATCCCTCTGAAGTCTGGTGAAGTGCGTTAGGTAATTCAGAGACCTTAAAGTAAAGGCTGCTGAAGTAAGGGTGCGCTTCCCATACCGATCCATACTCCTGGACTCTTTATAAGGAGGATGGACGGACATCGAAGCCTCTGCCACATCTTGCTGGGTAGCAGATGCCACCACCAGGGCATCTACAGCCACACCTTTAGATAAGAACTCCTTTTCAGGGGGGGCTGACAGAAATTTATTCGGGCGAGCTGGCACCGGTTCCACAGAATCCGGGTGCTCCCACGCCCTTCGAGAGATCAAATCCAGGAGCTCATCGAAGGGCGGAGACACCCAGGAGGCGGAAGGCTGAGCCCCAAAGGCCTTGAGGAAGACCGACTCCTCAGCGGAAGGTGGTTTGGACTGCCAGTCGTATCATTGCTTGAGGATTTCTAAGATGTCCACAAAGGAGACATCATCCGAGGACGACTTGAGGGACCCCTCCGCATCATCGAGGTCGGTGTCCGAGGTGAGAGACTCATCAGGCGAGTCGACGTGCTTCCTCTTACACTGTCTCTTCCTGGGAGGTTTCTCCGAAGAAGCCTCGGAAGGACCCCCTGGAAGGGAAGAATCCCCAATGGGGGTGATCTCAGGCCCCAGGGCTCCACTGTCTTGAGACAGGGGGACAACAAAGGAACAAGTCTCCATGCCAAGGGAAGGTGTTGGAGAGATGGTGGAGGTAGCCAAGGAAGATTTGGCTAAAACACTCCTCATGGCCCTGAAGGCCAGACCCCCCGAATCCTGGGAAGGTCCGACCCCCGAGGCCACAACAGTAGAAGGCACCCCCGCAGCTGACGCACCGAGAGGGAGGCTTGGAACCGAAAGCATCGGGCCCGAAGCGTCACCCCCGGGGCCGACCGAGGAGGTCCGTGTACCGAACTCCGACCCGAAGGTCGGGGTTGGAGTAAGGGTCGGAGCCGACCCAAAAACCTCCACCGGCTCCACCAGCACCGACTCCAACGGTGCCGAGGCTGTTGGAGGAGGAACCAAGACAACAGGGTGGACAATCGGCTCCGGAGCCGACTGGGCTGGAGCAGAGACTAACTTTTGGAAGACTGGAGACTGAAAAGTACAGTTTTGTACCTACCATAAATGTAGATGTCCGAGAGACATGCAACTGCAGTCATAACATGTGGGTTGTCCTGCCTCAGGCAGCCCTCGGTCGGCCGGATTCCAAAGTCTGGGTCCGACGTCGGCTGATGTCGCACTTCTCTCCGACGTCAGAGCGGCTGGAGTATATAAGCATCAGCCGACGCCATTTTCTTCAGTGTTTCTTGCCCCAGATGCCAGGTGCCCTCCAAGGAAGGCTGTAATCAAATTGGTAGACAAACAGGATTCCAAACAAATACATGAGCAATAAAACAAATACACCATAACAGATATCCCCAGCTAAGAGTGAGGGGGATAGGAGTGGACCCTAAGCATAGAGGGGTATGGAGGGAGGGAAAACCCGACTGCAGTTGCATGTCTCTCGGACATCTACATTTATGGTAGGTACAAAACTGTACTATGTCCTTCAAGAATGCAACTGCAGTCATAACATGTGGGTAGAATACCATAGCTTAGCTGGGGGAGGAGGTATGCTCTAGGAAAGAGATGGTGTGGCAATCAAACCCTGCAGGACTGCCGAAGCAAAGCCTGCTCTGGATCTGGAATATAGGGGGAGATTGTAGTGTTTTGAGAATGTATGCACGGAGCTCCATGTAGCAGCTTCTAGAATGTCCTTTGTAGGCACCCCTCTTAAAAATGCTGTAGAGGTGGCTGTAGCTCTGGTGGAATGTGGTCTGACATAGGCTGGAACAGTCTTTCCATGAAAGGAATAACAGAATCTGATGCAATGTCCAATCCATTTAGAAATAGTCTGTTTTGAAATTGCTTTTCCTTGGACTGCAGGGGCGTAAGCCACAAAAAGCTGTTCAGACTTCCTACTGGCCTTTGTTCTGTCCAGGTAGTATCGAAGTTGTCTATGAATGTCCAAGGTATGTAAAAGCCCTTCCCCCTTATTCTCAGGATTGGGAAAGAAGGTGGGCAGATGAATGGCTTGATTTAGAGAAACCCTAGATACCACCTTTGGCATAAAGGTAGGGTTGGTCCTTAATGAAACCCTGTCTCTGTGGAAAATAATAAAGGGTGGTATTGCCATTAGGGCCTGTAGTTCCGAAACCCTTCTTGCTGAGGTAATTGCCAACAGGAAGGCTGTTTTCCATGAGAGAAATTGCAAGTCAACTGAAGCTGCTGGCTCAAAAGGAGGTAGAGTCAGTTTTTCTAAGACAAAATTGAGGTCCCAGGCTGGCACTGGGGCCTTTCTTGGTGGCTTAATGTTCTTGATTCCCCTGAGGAATTGTCTTAGTAAGGGGTGAGAAAAAAACAGGAGGATCAGTGTTGTATCTAGCTGAAATAGCAGATGCATGTATTTTTATTGAAGAAAATGAGAGGCCACTCTAACATATCTGCCAAATATTCCAGGATAAGTGGGATGTTCAGTAATGATGCATCATGCCCTTTGCTGGTATTCCAATTGCTGAACCTTTTCCACTTTGCTAAGTAGACCTTTCTGGTGGACGGTCTTCGAGCCTCTGTTAGTATCCGCTGAACTTCCTTGGAGAGGGGTAAGTTGAATTCATTTATGGGATCTCCCAGGCTGTTAGCTGCAGAGTCTGAAGGTTTGGATGCAGTGTTTCGAAATTGTGCTGAGTCAAAAGTAGAGGCCACTGAGGGAGGGCCCACCTCCTGGTGTGACATATGCTCCGTAGTAGTGGGTACCAGTGTTGTCTTGGCCAATCCGGAGCTATTAATATTCCCTTGGGCTTCTCTGCTTTGATCTTTAGTAATACTGAGGTCATCAGTGGCAGAGGTGGGAATGCATAGATTGCTAGGGAGTTCCAGTTGAATGAAAGAGCATCTATTTTCCAAGCCTTTGGATGGTATGTCCTTGTGCAAAATTTTGGTAGTAGATGACTGAGGTGAGAGGCAAATAGGTCCACTTCTGGCTTGCCCCATGTCGAAGTGAGTTGTCTGAAAGCCTTCGGATGCAACCTCCACTCGTGTGGATCTGTGAAATTCCTGCTTAGGCTGTCCGCCAACACATTGTCTTTTCCTGGAACAAACTGTGATTGCAACTGGATGTTTAGACTCAGTGATTTCTCCCAAAGCTGCATTGTCAGTCTGCAAAGTGGGTAAGAGTGAGTGCCCCCCTGCTTGTTTATGTACCACATCACAGTGGTGTTGTCTGTCCGTATCATTAAGTGGCCTTGCTGGAGTTGGTTCTGAAAAGCCTCGATAGCATGCATTACTGCCAGCATTTCCTTTTGATTTATATGCAGATGTGTTTCCTTTGGAGACCATTGTCCTTGTATACACCTGCCTTCCATGTGCGCCCCCCATCCGAGGTCTGAGGCGTCTGTAGTCATAGTCTGTGTTATCTGTGGTTTTTTGAATGACAAACCTGTGTTTTCCTGGCTCACCGAAGCCCACCATTGGAATTCCTTTTGTAGGCATGGGATGAGTGGTATGATTGTCTCCAAGTTGTTGCTGTGCTGAGACCAAACGCTTTTTAGGTACCATTGAAGCTTTCTCATGTGTAGTTTTGCTAATGGAACCAGTAGAATGCAGGATGCCATGTAACCCAGGGCCTGTAGGAATCTCCTTGCAGTCATCTGGGTGAGTTTTGCTAAACCTTTGAAGTATTGAGTTAAGTTCTCTTGCTTGTCTTCTGTCAGGTAAGCCATTTGAGAGGCTGTGTCTAGTTTGGCTCCTAAGAAGATTATTTGCTGGGATGGCTGCAGTCTTGACTTTTGGAAGTTGACTGTGTATCCCAGAGCTTGAAGTAATCGTATGACATATTCAAGATTTTTTGTCAACATCAATTTGTCGTCCGCTTGTATGAGGCAGTCGTCCAGGTACGGGTAGATTTGTATACCCTGGAGCCTGCAATGAGCAATTACTGAAGCCAGGCATTTTGTAAACACTCTGGGCAGTAGATAAGCCAAATGGCAATGCTGAGAATTGATAATGCTCTGGCCCTGCAAGAAATCTGAGGTATCTTCTGCAACTGTGTCTGACAGGGACATGCAGGTATGCCTCCTTGAGGTCCAGAGTGATCAGCCACGACTCCTTGCCCAGCATGGGAAGGAGCTGCTGTAGAGTCAGCATTTTGAACTTTGGTACTATGAGAAAGGTGTTTAATGCGGACAAGTCCAGTATTGGTCTCCATTGAGTTTCTTTTCTTGGAACAAGGAACAGTCTTGAGTAAAACCCCTGTTCTTGTTCTTGTTGTGGAACTCTTTCTATTGCTTTCATTTGAGTTAACAGAGAGATTTGCTTGATAGCCTCTACCCTTTGATGTTGTGGTAGATTTGGCATGCCTTGTTTCCTTGGTAAGGTATGGAAATGAAACCTGTACCCTCGGTCTACAATGTCCAAAATCCATTTGTCCTTTGTCAGTCTGTGCCAGTTTTCTGCAAACAGAGATAATTTCCCGCCCAAGGGAGCTTCTAGTTGTTCCCTGGTAGGCGGTAGTAGAGGAAAGTCATTGAGATTGTGTTTGTTGGGCAGGAGAAACCCCTGCGTCACCTCTTTGGTTTCCTGACTGCCATTGACGTAAGGGCCTCTGTATTGGCCTCTTCCTCGGCCACGTCTGTTCTTACCCCTTTGAAACTTGTCTGGATTTGGAAAGGACCAGTTTTTTGAAGGCCAATTCCTACTGAATCTGGGAGGTTGAACCTGGAGGAAATCCTTTACAGTTTGAACTGATTTTGCTTTTTCTTCGATGGTCTTTAGCACATCCTTAGCATTTGCACCAAAAAGCTTGTTCTTTTCCAGAGGTGCATCCAGAAGTTTTGCTTTTACATGATCTGGTAGAGGTTGATCTTTTAACCAAGCGTGTCTTCGCATCACTGCCCCTGTCATAGCTGCCCTACATGAAGCTTCCAGTGCATCATATCCACACTGCAGGAAGTGATTGCTTACTTGCTGAGTGTTATGTACAGCTTCCTGCAAAGTCTTCCTGTCTAAAGGATCAGGAGAAGCTAGTGTTTTTTGTAAATCTTCTAAGAGATAATCCTGATACTGGAACATATGAAAAAGGCAATTTAAAGCTCTCATAGATAAAGTAGTGGAAGTGTAAACCTTTTTACCCCATCTCTCTAATGACCTTGCTTCCCTGTTGGAGGGCAAAGGATTTTTTGAGGTGGAAGCTGAAACTCCTTTAGGCCCCTGTGAAATAGTTCCCAAATCAACAGTATGGGCCCTGAATAAATGGGAATGAGTTTCTGGGACCCTGTAATACCTGTCTGGCTTGGCTGGAGCAGGAGGGAGAGTATCAGGGGTAGCACTAGAATCAGAATACAAATCATCCAGAACATCAAGTACAGGAGGAATAGCTAAGGGCCTGTGCTGAGGCTTCTTAAGGAAAGTCCTAAGCTTTCCTGGAATCAGAATATTCCTGGCCCTGCCACTTGAAATGTTCCCTCATGGTGTACAGAACTTCCCCAAAGGAAATATCCTCAGGAGGGGAGGCCGAAGGTATGGAATCTTCTGCATCAGAGTCCTCATAGGTCTGGAAGAGCTCTTCCTGGCTATCAGAGTGGACAGAGCCCTCAGAGTCTTCATCTGAAGGAGTGGGGTCAGAGGGTTCAACCCGGGGCCTTTTATCAGGAGGAGGCTGGGATGCTCTCTCAGGATGGGTCTGCGAACCTCTAATCATGGAAATTAAATCAGCAGCCATGGACATAATTTGTGTCTCCGGAGTCGGCTGAGGTAAGGCTCTAGGAGTAATATGCTTTGTTTTGCTGGCTGCCTTAGCCCTAGTGTAGGCCTTAATAGACATGGCCATAGGGGGCCTGGCAGCTCCACGTGCAGGAGTGACCTTGTCTACAACAATGGTCTCGGGCATTTCCTCGGTTTCGGTATCCGGAGGAAAATCTATAACTGGCGGAGTAATGTCTGGAATCGGAGTCGTCGGTAATGCGGTGTCTTCGGTTCGGAGCGGTGGAGAGACCGTCTCAGAGGGAACCGGAGCACTCGCGCTAGGTTTTGGTGTGGAGTCGGTAGTAGACGTGGGCCGAGGATGTCGGTCCCGGTCTTTTCGCTTTTTGGGAGTTTGCAATGTCGGAAGATCCGACGGCATGGTATAAGCAAATTTATCGCCGAAAAAGTCTTCAGCGAACTCCGCCCGGCGCCTGAGAGTGCGCTTGTTGAAGCGAGCACAGGCTACACAGGCCGAGACGTCGTGGTCTGGGCCCAGGCAAGGGAGGCAATAAGAGTGGAAATCCTTATGAGGTATTTGTTTACCACAAAAAAGACAATTGTTAACTTTTTCAGTAATTTCTGACATCAGCTGAGGCAAGAAAAGGTCCCCAACGGGGTACTTAGCTTTATCGATGACTTCGGTATCGTAGAATACAGGAGCTGACCGACCGGCACTTACAAACTGCTTCTGCTTCGGGCACCGCGCGGCAAGAAAGACTGGAGAAAATGGCGTCGGCTGATGCTTATGTACTCCAGCCGCTCTGACGTCGGAGAGAAGTGCGACATCAGCCGACGTCGGACCCAGACTTTGGAATCCGGCCGACCGAGGGCTGCCTGAGGCAGGACAACCCACATGTTATGACTGCAGTTGCATTCTTGAAGGACATCAGCCTTTAAAGCACCCTGTCAATATCCGAATCGGACATCCTCGAGGACCGAGAAGAGACCGATCGGGCCCGAGTTGACTTCTCCGCCGGTTCCGAAAGACTGGGGGACCGGCTCCGAATAGTCTCAAGTAGTATCGGCGCCGAGGGAGATCCCACCAGCACAGCGATTTCCCTCGGAGCCGACGGGGACTTCGGCGCCGAGGTAGAAGAGTCTGAGTGTGCGACCTTTCTCAGCTCCGAAACCATTGGAGCCGAAGAAGGTGACCCACCTCTCGATGCTCGAGCGCTCGGCTCCGAGGACAGAGGAGTCGAGGCTGGAGGCACCGAGGCAGACCGTTCCGACCTCGGCTCCTAAGTCCGTGGAGCCGACGGAGAAGCCTGCCTTGATTTTTTTGCTGTCGACTCCGACGGACTGGTCGGAGCCGAAGACTACTTCTTCCTAGAGGGAGAGGGGGAAGAAGATAAAGCCTCCTCAAAGGAAGGGGTGATCATCCCTTTCAATATCAATTTGTTTTTCCTCTCTTGGAGGACACGGGAAGAAAAAGCGTGACATACACTGCACGACTCTTGAAGGTGTTTAGGCCCTAAGCAATAAACACATAGCGAGTGATCATCCGTTATAGACATCTTGTACCCACACTTGGTACATTTTTTAAAACCCGAAGGTCTATGTTCTTTCGACATAACTAGAAAGACACCAAAAACCAACTAGGGACAAAAACTAAGCACTAAGAGCGCCAAATCCCTCTAACTTAAACAGGATTCGACCTATAAGCTCAGAAACAGACACACAGGTAAAACTATAACAACGCTCTAACAGAGCGCGAGGGCAAGGCCCCTCTAACTAAAACGGGATCTAGATGTTAAACAAGTACCACAGAATTTAAAATTTTTTTTACAAAAGTCTGACTAGAGCGCGAGGAAACCCCTAATAGTAAAAGCGGGAACCTAACGCTACGAAAATTCACACAACTTTCCTCACAAAAAACACTCGACAAGTAATAAGTAGCTGTTAAAACAGCTTTTGGGTGAAAAATTAGAGAAGTTCTGACAGAAAACTTGTCAGTAAATAGTACTTAGCCCAGCCAAGTTGAGACCACGTCTATTGCTATCAAGCGGCAAATGAGATCTGGGGAAGTAGTGGTGGTACATCCTGGGATATAAGATAGCTCAGCCAATTAGAGACTTCGCTCTATAGTATAGCATGCCAAGTCGGAGCCGAGGATCGGCTCCGAACCCATCAGTACAGAATGTAGGCGAGATAGGATCACATAACATCAAAATTTAGTGAACAGACAAATTTAAATTAAAAGACAGCCTATCACATTGTCCATTGTAATAGGCTGTCTTTTAATTGAAATTTGTCTGTTCAGAAGTATGATTCAAGTCTGAAGAAGCGATCAGTTTGGATCGTGAAAGCGCTAACTTCTCATTAAATTTTGTTTTCTTCCTTCAGTCACAGTTTGTTCTGTATTTTGTTATTCTTGTCTAAATAAAACCTGAGCTGCCTATGGAAATACAAAGAATGCTGGACTATTTTTCTGAATTTTCAGGGGAAGGAAAAGGTAGGCAAGTTAATAGTCTGAATCAAGGAGAGCTCAATAACTACCCAATGCATAAAAGGATTAGCATGGACAGTATTCCTTTTTACAAAAAATAATGAAGGTAATCCAGAAAGCTGGAGTCTTGTCTGACATTCCCAAGGGTGACAGGACTAACATGAACCAAAGTGGTTAAAAGAGCTTAATGAGTCAAAGCACAAGAGACTGGTAAACTAATTATTTGTACTCTATCTTTACAAAACATGAGAAAAGCTGAAATAGCCATTAAGGCTTAGACTTGCAATTCAGACTCGCTTAGCAGAAGTCAAGGCCAGAAGCAGCACAGCTTTCTCAGAATACAAAATGTAAGAGAGAGAGTAGCAGCAGGCACAAAGTGGGACAGAGTAAGCTTTTCCAGAACATAGTTCAAATCCCAAGGGAAACCTTCTCAACCCCAACCTTTCTTGTGGTCTAATACGAAGGACATCTTTTAGAAACTGTTGTACCGCAAATCAAGATGACAGTGAAAGATCCAAAGGGAAACAAGTGAAATGACTGACACATGAATTTTAATAGAAGAAAATGCCAGCCCAGTATTGAGTAATTCACACAAATAAACCCAGCATATTATGAATGGCCATCTGAAAAGGGTCACAATTCTGTCTAAATCACCAAAAAGAAAAACTCTTCCATTTGGAGCCTCCTATAAAACCTTGAGCACATCCTCAGAGAATTGGCGCCAAAAAGGAATTAAAACTCATCACCCAAAGTGTCAGACTCAAAGTCTATAGGCTTGGATGAATTAAGGAGCCTTTGTTCTGTGAACTGAGTCCATCCTGTGAGGTAAAGTGATGAAATGCTGCCAGGTCCAAAAGGGAGTCACCAACACAATTTCGGGTTTGTCCTTGTTCTTCAAAAGGTCTTTTGAAATCTGAAGAAATAGAAAGCATAAAGGAATTTCCTTTTCCAAGGAAAGGTCTTAGTGTCCTTTGCCTAAGTCTCAGATCAGGGTAGTTTTGTTTTTTTTAAACACCTTCATTGAATTATCACTTGTGACATAGGAGGCAAATTTACATTTACATAAAAGTAAACAAACTGTATTAACTTCATGTTTACAAACATTAAACTTCACATACATTGCTACATATTATAAGCTAAGCAACATTACATAAATTATTCAACTCTTGCCTTTTTTTTAAACAAGAAACATCTTTATTAAACTATCACTTATGACACAGGCAATCATACATCTATATAAATGAAAACAAACCACACCGACAATTCTAGTTGCAAGCATTTTATATCACAAACCATTCTGGGGCACTCCCAGTTGCAAACATTATACATCACTTATAATCTACCCAATCATTTTCAGTCAAACATTACATAGCTCATTTAAGTGCTGCATTCTTTTAAACCTCATTCCTCCCCTGTATGTACTGTTCACACAATTCCCATGCTTCGTATGTAGTCTACTCCGGGTCTATATTAGCTCGGCAAAATGGCATTACAGCAAATGCCATTTCGCCGACAGGCTCAGGTCAGCAATTTTTTTCCCCAGGGAAAAAAACGCTTGGCCTGAGCAGTGACATTGCCCTTTACCCCACTGTAGTGCAATCTCGGAGTCTGTATATTTAGTTAGGGGGGTGTGGGGGGAGAAGCCCTCCCACTAAGTTATGTTTTAAATTGTGTATATGTGTTTTTGGTGCTAGTGATTTCTTTCCCAGGGAAAGAAATAGCTGTTTTCAACGTCCACGGTTTAGTGTGGTCAGTGTTTACGTGTCGCTGAAGAGGCGTTCGATGTAAAGCCTCTTTGAGCTTTTAATACAGACCGGTTTGCTCCTACCCTTTTCTAACGATCTCAATTCCAGTTGTTTTACCTCCTTTACTGTATTTACTACTTCTAGTATAGTTGGTTTAGATTATGATTTCCATTTTCTAGTAACTGAGTCTTTGGCAACCACTAAAATTTGATACAGCAAGGCCTTACCATGTACAGGCAATTCTGATTCTGTATCACAGTTCAAAAAAATAATCTTCCACGTCACACCAATGTGCCCACCAAGCATCTCTGATGGTGCATCCTGCAGGGAATCCTTAAAGTCTGTCAACTCACCACACTCCCAGAAAAAGAAGTTATGCACCTACCATAACGTTCCATGTTAGTTGTCTTCTCACCTTCTTTCTTGTTGGTTGGGTTCGGAGCCAATCCTCGGCTCCGACTCGGCCATCTTCAAAGCTTGAGAGCTGCTTACTGGCTCGAGGCCACCCCCTATCCCATGATGCCTGGCGCTAGATACCCAGATCTCGTTTGGTAAGTCTAACTGCCAATATAAAAAGGAAAGAATCCTATCCTATAATATATAAAGCCTACCAGTGAGGCTACTAGGCAGAGAGGAACAGCCAGAGAAGGCTCAACCAGTGAAAACCATAAAGACCTCTTCTTGGTCCACTAGGATAGGGGGATGGAGGGTGGGACCCAAGAAAGAAGGCGAGAAGAAGACAACTAACATGGAATGTTATGGTAGGTACATAACTTCTTTATGTTAAGTTGTCTATCTCGCCTTCATTCTTGATGGTTGGGACAGCGTCCCTAGCACCTAAAATCCTGGGTGGCTCATTGGAACAAACACTTCAGAACTGTGGAACCAAAATCAGCTCTGCTCCTGGAGATCACATCCACTTTATAATGTGAAATGAAAGTATGTGGGTTAGCCCACGTAGCAGCTGCACAAATAGATTCCATGGGCAACCTAGCCTGAAAGGCCACAGAAGTGGCTAAAGCTCTTGGACTGTCCTGCCCTGATAATGCCCCCCCCCCACCCGATCAGGGAGGTATCCGTGATTACCGTAGCAACTGGAGGTGGTGGGACAAAAGGTCTGCCCTGGGGCACTGATGTGGAGACCATCCACCATGCAAGGTGCTTTTTGCATGCTTCTGTGATCATAATCATGTGAGACATAGGAAGCTGCTGGAAGGACCATTGGGTGAAAAGAAGGCATTGGAGAATCCTCATGTGAAAATGAGCTAGAGGAACGAGTACGATTGCTGCTGCCATGAGACCTAGAGATTGGAAGACGAACCTGGCTTGAATTCTTCTGCATTCTAATAAGACCTGCACATGTTGGCGAATCACTTGTATTCTGTCTGGTGGGAGGCTCGCCAACATGTCTTTTGTATTTAAAATTGTGCCTATAAAGGTGATAGACTGACAAGGCGACAATGCAGATTTTTCAAAATTTATTGAGATACCTAGCCTGGAGCAAGTCTGGATAGTGCAGTCTCTGGCTAGAAGAAGTTGATGCCTGGTGGAAGCAGTGAGGAGCCAGTCGTCTAGATATGGAAACACCTGGAATCTTAACCGTCTGAGATGAGCGGTAACTACTGCCATACATTTGGTGAACACCCTGGGGGCTGTGGTGAGACCAAAGGGCAAATAGAGAATCTCTTCCATTTGCAGGAATAAATCTTCCTAGTCGAAGACTTATGAGAGGAAGATAAGATGTGCACTACCCCAGGTGAAAAATGATGAAGCCTGACTAGCGACTGAAGTGGAGTAGCCAGGCTGTCAACCTGAGGGTCCGCAGGGAGGGGTGGAACTGTCCCGACATGTGTGTCAGTAGATCTGGTACTGGGTCCAGAATCCAAGGAGTGTCCACCACGAATGGATGGAGAAAGGAAAACCAGACTTGGCGAGGCCAGTGTGGGGCAATTAGAATCATCTTGCTTCCCAAGGATAGGGCTTTCTGAATCACTCTTGGTAACAGAGGAAACAGAGGGAAAGCATAGAGCAGACCGGAGGGCCAATCGTGGACACTAGAGTGTCCCTGGGTGATTCCCCCTGTGGGGGGGGATCAGGGTGAAGTCATTGCTGCATTTGGCATTGAGGGGATTGGCAAAAAGGTCGCAGCAAGGCTGACCCCACCTTTTGAATATTTGTTCCGCAACCCGAGGGTTCAGGGACCACTTGTAAGGCATGAGAATAGCTCTGCTCAGCCTGTCTGCTATCACAATGGCCTTCTCTGGAATGTGCAATGCCACTAGGAACCGTTGGGAAGATACTGCCCACTGCCACACTTGCATGGCCTCTCTGCACAGGGGGTAAGATCTGGTTCCTCCCTGTTTGTTTAGGTACCATACCATGGACATGTTGTCCGAATGTATCGCGATCGTCCCAAGATGGAGAAAGTACTGAAGTGCCTGCAACACCAGTAACACTGCTCTCATCTCTAGGACATTGATGTGCAGATGTACCTCGATCTTGCCACGTGCCTTGGACTGTCCTGCCAAGATAATGCCCCCCCCCCATCTGGGAGGCGTCCGTGGTCACGGTGGCGACAGGTGACGGAGGAACAAACTGTTTCCCCTTGTCCAGATTGGTGGAGCATAACCACCAACTGAGATCCTGTTTGCATCGGTCTGTGAGTAGGATCAGGTGAGAAAGGGGGAGTTTTTGAAAGGACCATTGGGCAAATAGAAGCCATTGAAGAAGCCTCATATGTAATCTGGCTAGAGGCACTAGCATAATGGTGGCTGCCATGGTGCCAAAAAGCTGAAGAACCCATCTCGCTTGTACTTTCCTGAGGGGTAATAATGCGCAAACATGACTCTGTAATATTCTGATCCTTTGATGCGGCAAGAAGGCCCGCATTTGGACGGTGTCTATCTCTTTGCCTATAAAAGTGTGACGGCAGCAAGGCAGACTTTTCCCAGTTCAACGTTATTCCAAGTCACTGACAGAGGGTAATGGTGGCGTCCCTGGCTTGGATGAGTAGATGTCTTGGGGGGGGGGGTGAGGAGCCAGTCGTCCAGATATGGAAACACCTGGAATCCTTGCCGTCTCAGGTGAGATGTCACCACCGCCAAACACTTGGTGAACACCCTGGGGGCAGTGTTGAGACCAAAGGGCAGGGCACGAAACTGAAAATGGCTGGGTCCCAGCCGGAAGCGTAGATGACTCCTGGATGCCCTGTCCATTTTGATATGATAGTAAGCATCCTTGAGGTCGATGGAGCACATCCATACTTTTTTTCCCAGCAATGGAAAAATGAACTGAAGTGTGACCATTTGGAAACTCGGACTTTTGAACATAGTGGTTTAATTGGCTGAGATCTAGAATGGGTCTCAGGTCCCCTGTTTTTTCGGCACCAAAAGGAGTCTTGAGTAAGTCCCTAATCAGATTTGGTCTGAGGGGACAGGTTGGATGACTCCCTTCTTTAGCAGCTTTGAAACCTCTAAGGCTGCGTGATCCCTTTGACTAGGTGGAACATCCGGGATTTTTCTGACTGGAGGAGGGTCTGACGAAAGGGGTATGGCATAACCTCCAGAAACTATTCGTAACACCCATCGATCCTGGGTGATGCTTTCCCAGGCTTCCAGGTATAACAATATGTGGCCCCCGACTGGCTCCAGAGAAGCACAGTCGGGCAACACATCAGGAATGATGGTAGGAAGAACCGCAAAAGGAATCACGGTCTCCCGAGTTGCGAGGGCCTCCTCTGCCTCTAGGGCAGCGTCTTCCTGAATAACCTCCTCCTCCTCTGCCTCTGGAGGGGGAATCACCTTGTGCGGCAGGGAAAAACTTCTGTGACTTCTTGAACCACATCTTCCCACCTCTCTGAACCTTGGGGTAAGGCCTAGAGGGGAGGGAAAAATGGACCCCTATGGCAGACAGGGTCTTTCCCTCTTGCTCGCATCTGGTGAGGGTGTCTTTCACTTTGGTCCCAAAGAGCGAGGACCCATCAAACGGAGCATCAGTGAAGGAAGACTTGAAGGCCTCCGCGAAATGACACAGGTGCAACCAGGCTTGCCTCCTGAGGGCTACTCCTGTACTGGCTGCCCTACCCGCCCCCCTCGACTGCATACGATATGAGCCTCATTGACGAGTTGACAATAGAATTTAGGGTAGACACCTGGGCGTTAACCGTGGGCGCCAATGCCTCAGGTACGTTACCTGCTAGAGTATCTCCTAACTCCTTGAGGAGATCTCTCTGGAGCCGAGTGAAATGGCAAAGGTAGTTCAGTGACCGTAAGGTGAAGGTCGCTGATGAAAGGGTACGCTTCCCGTACCGGTCCATGGTCCTACACTCCTTGTTAGGAGGATGAAGGGAGGAAAAAGTCTCGGCTACTTCCTTCTGTGTGGCCGCCGCCACCACCATGGCATCTACAGAAACCCCTTTGGACAGAAACTCATTCCCCGGGGGAGCAAAAAGGAACTTATTGGGCCTTCTGGGCACAGGTTCCACTGAATCAGGATTCTCCCACACCCTCCGACAGATTAAATCCAACAGGTCGTCGAAGGGTGGAGACACCCAGGAGGCGGAGGGTTGAGCTCCAAAGGCCTTGAGGGGGTTTTGGAGGGCCAGTTGCCCCTCTGTCTCAAAATCTCCAGGATGTCGGAGAAAGAGATGTCATCAGAGGACGACTTGGGGGACCCCTCCCTCCTCCAGGTCGGTATCAGAAGTGAGAGACTTGTCCTGGGAGTCTATGTGCTTCCTCTTGCACATCTTTTTTCTGGGGGCCACAGACTCTGAGGGACCCTCAGAAAGTTGGGGACCACTCATGGGGGTATCCCCAGACCTTTGGGCTCCACCATGTATGGGTAGAGGGGCATCAGAGGCTCTAGCCAGGGTGGAAGGGGACGGAATGACCGATCCGGTTGATTTAACTGACAAATTGGCCAGTGCGCTCCGCATGGCCTCGAAGGCCGGTCACCCCGAATCCGAGGACCAACAGGCCTCCGAGGTCATGATCAGAGTCGAGGTCCTCCAAGCCAATGCGCCGAGAGGGAAGCTCGGAACCGATAGGTGTCCCGAGACATCCCTCTCGGGCCCGACCGAGGAAACCCGAGTGCCAAAACCTGTGGAAGGAGCAGACAGGGTCAGAGCTGACATCGCCACCTTTAAACCTTTGAGGGGTATCGGCGCTGGCGAAAGAACATCACTCGGAGTGCAGCACTCTGGCTCCGAAGACAAGGAAGCGCTCGGAGGAGGAACCATCGACACAGGCTCCGGAGCCGACTGGGTAGGAGCCGAAAATAATTTAGCCAACACCGACGACTGCAGGAGCCTCTGCACCACCCTATCAACGTCCAAATCAGAAAGCCTGGAGGATTTGGAGGACAGGGACGGAGAATGGGATCTCCTGTCAGGAGAACCATGCCCAATACTGGGAGATCGGCTCCGAATTGGTTCCAGTAAAATAGGAGCCGAAGCCGATTTCAGTACCACAGATACCTCCTGTGGCCCCGAGGACATAGGAGCCGAGAAGGTAGAGCCAAGTTTTGAAAGTTTCTCCGGCGGCTCCGAAGAAACAGATGGAGCCGGAGATCTTTTCTTCGCCTTTGAAGCCTTAGGCTTGGCCTGAGAACCAGAGGCAGAGTCCAAAGACTCCTCAAACAAAGGTCTCAAGAGACCCTTCAATATTAATTTATTTTTCTTCTCCTGAAGCATCCTCGGACTGAAGGGCGTGACAGAAGCTACAAGACTCTTGTAAATGAATTGCACCTAAGCAATAAACACATACAGAATGTCCATCCGTGACGGACATCTTGTAACCACACTTGGAACATTTTTTGAAACCGGAAGGTTTATGTTCCTTCTGCTCTTTAGACATTTTGAAACAACAAGACCACTGAACAACCTGGCTAGAAAAAACACAGCAAGGGCGCGAAAACAGTAAATCACTCTACCACAACCAAGAACCTCTAAGTAAAACGGTTCTCTTAAGACACACACAAAATCCACAACAAGAAAAAGCCAAGAGCTAGCTTAGCTTAGCAACAAACAAAACTTTAGCAACTACAATACACAGAAAGGAGGACTAGGTCCTCTAACACAAACAGGCCTAACCCACCGGAAATTAGGGATACCACTACAGACAGAAAACATTTGTGATAAAGTTTTATACGACCTGAGCCAGCAGAACAACCTCGCAGCAGAAGAAGCAAACGAGATCTGGGTATCTAGCGCCAGGCATCATGGGATAGGGGGTGGCCTCGAGCCAGTAAGCAGCACTTGAGCTTTGAAGGTGGCCGCGTCGGAGCAGAGGATCGGCTCCGAACCCAACCAGCAAGAATGAAGGCGAGATAGACAACTTAACATAATATGTTCCAAATTACCTCATTCTTCCCCATCAGACCTTCAACAGTTGCTGTCTACCTGAGGACAAATTATCTGTAGACTACATTGGGTATAAAAATATCTATGTAAACATTTCCAAGAAAAAATCCTAAATCTTCTAGATTTTCTTGCATATTTGGGAGACATACATGTATCCTCCCATTGTTTCTTTGTGAATTGCTTATCCAGTCTCTCTTCCCAATCCTTTCTATCGTCCTCTGAGTCTTATAGTTATCATACAATATTTCATATGCTCTAATTATTCCTTTTATAATGTCAGCTTCTGTTCTACATTCTACTAAAGACTTTACCAGTGCTGTCTTTCATTTAGGACCCCCTATTTCTTTCTCTTTTGCCTACACTCAAATATCTATCCTTGATAGGGAAGGCAATCTCTAACCTGCAGTACAAATAAAATCTTGGCATGTTCTTATTCAGTCATCTTTCCCACTCAATACCTTGGTTCCTTGCCAGTTTTCTCCAATAAATTCCAACCCTCTCTTGTCTATTGTCTATATCCTAAATGGCCAATCATCCCTACCTGCAGAATCTCCTTTTTCCATTCCTGTGTTGGCTTTGTTCTTAGGATATTTCTGCTAATTTATAGATATAATATTCTGTATGATCATTGTTATTCTCATTAAAGGCCTGTATCCAAAATCCCAGTCTCTCCTTGTTTCTTGAACTTTCACCCTGTCTCATTTTCATCCCTTTCCACTTTGGAATTATAGTTTTCTTACTGTGCTATGTATAGGAGCCTTAACTGCATAACTTCTGAAATACCCCATCAAATTGGGTAATCCCCGTCTGCCCTGTTCTACTGGAAGAATCAGCTTATTCCACTTCACTCTTGCCATCTTCGCCTCCCAGATAAAGTCCTTCAGCTCTTTATTAACTGCTATCCACACCTTCTCCTCTGATTAGTAAAAATATGCCTGACCAGTGTACAAGACTAATGGGACTAAAAACATTTTAACTGCTTGTATCTTACTATCCATATAACAAAGCTTCCATTTTCTCAGTGTTTACATCACATTTTGTTTAGTCTCTTCCCACTGCCACACCAGGATAAATTTGAATCCATACGCCTACATATTTCATTTTATCATGTCTCCATAAATATGGATATTGCTGAAATAATTCATAAGTGGGTACATAATCTACCAATATTGCCTTTGTTTTAGCTTCATTAATTTTGTATCTCGAAAAGATATGAAACTGTCTCAAAATGTTCCACAACAGTGTAATGTCTCTTTTTTTTGGTTTTGTTAAGTATAAATTATCATTTACAAATAGAGCCAGCTTTTTTGACTACCATACCCCAATTAGATCCTTGAATTTCTGAGCCCCTTAATTTCTTTGCCAATGGTTCTGAATATAATGCAAGCAACAAAAGGAAAAGAGGACACCCCTGCCTGGTTCCCCTGCTCAAACAGAAAATATCAGACAGGACCCCGCCCCACTTTATTTTTTGCCTCTGATCCCTCATACAGCCTCTTAATCAACCTTATAATTTTTTCAGGAAATGCAAATGCTTCCATTGCCCTGCTCATAAAAGTCCCAGATTACTTTGTCAAATGCTTTCTCTGCATCAAGACCCATCAATAACAATGGTATTTTCTTACATTCTGCTTCCCTCTGGATCATCAATGTTCTGTTAATGTTGTCAAACGTTTGCCTCCCCTCCACAAAACCACACTGATCTATATCTATCAATTTTGGCAAGACCTTTGCCATTCTTTTAGCCTTTATGGACAGATACTTTAGAGTAATGGTTTAGTACTAAAATGGACCTGGATGAATCTGGATTTGATGGATCTTTACCCTCTTTAGATACTACAGCTACCACTGCTTTCTTCCAGGACATTGGTGCTTCTCTTAAAATACTGTTAAACAAAACCTTCCAGATCTTTATCAATTTTCCCTCCTAGCTTCTAAACTTCCACAAGAATACCATCTATTCCTGGGGAAATTCCTGTAGATTGGTTATATACCACAATTTTTATCTCATGTCATCCTATCCTGTTAGTAACTGAGCCTCATCCACCTCTATGGAAACATTCCCATTTGTATCGTTTCTTGATTTCCATATTTCTCTGCTTTATACACATTTTCATAGAATTGCCAAAATATTTCTAATAGTTTTACAAGATCTTGTTACTTTCCTTGTTATAGGCTCCCTAAGCTTGGCAACAGCCCTTTATACTTTCTGTTGCCTGATTCGTTATACTAAAAGTTTTGTGCTCTAGTTTTATCAAAAACAGCTGCTTAACAGCAATTTTTCTAAACTCATGTACATTACTGAGGTAATCCTTTATTTTCTGCTTAGCATTCTGCAATTGATCCTCCTCGTTCTGTGAGATTTCCCCTTATTCTGCAAAACTTTAACATTTGTCAGTCTCTCTAAATAATTCTTGTTACTTCTTAACCGCAGCTCAGCTTTTCTTTTCACCCCATGTTTAAACTCCACCTTAATTTTATTCCACTCCCTAGCTACATTTTCAGAAGTAATTTCTATCCTCTTGAAGAGTTCCTAAATAATTTCCACTACCCATTCCTTAAATTCCTTTCTTTTCAACAGATAGGTGGGAAAGTGCCAGTGTATTATTTTTATTTCATTACCCTATGTTTTTATTACAGTTACTGGTGCATGATCTGAAATAGGTATTGGGTGCATATCAAGACCTTCAATTAAATGCACATGTTCCTGTGAAATGTAAATTCTGTCTAGCCTAGCCCAGTTTTATATTTTGGCAGAATAATATGTAAATTCACTCTGAACTCCTATCACTGAATTTACATCTTCCATGACAAATATTTTCATTTTATTTCTTCAAAAATCTACCCTCTTTTGTTATACTTTCCATTATGGGCCCCAAGACACATCTACACTGCTACAAATCAAATTCCAGTCCCCACCTATAAGCAATATTCCTTGCTGAAAGCTAATTATTTCTCCAGAATTATCTTAACCTCCAGTATACCAGTTTTAGGTGTAATACAAATACATGCCAGTGTACTTCTCCTTCCTTGCCAGTAGCTCTTTAGCACTACAAATTTGCTTTTTTCTTTTATAACCTCTTCTGTCACTATTGGAGCTCCTTTTGCAATTAATTTAAGTATGGCTCTTTTCCTTTGTCCCAGATATTCCTCTGAATAACCATCCTGAAAAACTATCAAATTTACACATTCAGTTCATTCCAAGTGTGTCCACTGTAACATAGCTATTTGTACTCTACATTTTTTAAACATTTCACTATTCTTTCTTTTTTGCATTCATCTGTGAGACCACTGACATTTAATGACATTACAGAAAGCATCATTGTATTAAAAAGTTATTATTCACATCTTTTATGTACACCTTTTTTGTTAAATGTCTGATTCCAGCTATGTTACATGCATACACTGTTTAGCAGGTTGAACTTTTATATAATTGTTTCTTGTCATATCCAGTTGAGTCTAGGTCACATCTTACAAAACTTTATTTTTTTGAAACAAACAAAAAAAAACCCAATAGCATTAAATTAATAGGTTTTAGTGGCTAACACACAAAATTGTGTATATCTTCAAATATTGAAGCTTTACTCTCCTAACAGGAACAAATGTCCCAAATTGACCATCACACTGACAGACTTCAGTTAACCTAAAAGAAAGGTTATTCGTGTTAAGATGCATGGTGCAGCCTGTGCTTCTACTAAGTGCTAACTAGTTTTGTCTTATCTTTATAGCTCTCCCAGCTGGGAAAATCCCTGAATGCTTTCAGAGAACAGTATCTCCAAGGCAGCTGCTCTTTTCTTTTTCTTCCCAGCCAATCACTCTCCACCTGACTGTAATCAATTTCTCTTTATCAGATTGCTTCCACGGAGGCATGAGTGCCAGACACAGAATTGTTACTAAGCATACATTCATTTGCTAAAAAAAGGCCTCATGGTATTCAACATTTATCTTCATTTACTTGCTTTCTCTTAAAACTTATTACTAAATCAATCTAAGGTCCTTAATCTAGTCATTCTGCCATGCAAGAATGAGAAAAACATTATTTTTTCTTTTGTCATGCTCTTTTAACTAGGCTTTGTTTTTACACTGCAGTACCTACATTTCTTAAAACTGAAGAAAGTGAGAAGGGAGAAAAAAGAACAGCAGCACTTATTTATAATCCCCATTACACTTACAAATAACATAGAAAACTTTATAGCATGCAAAGAAAACCATACACCACAAAATAAGAAGTAAGAAAAAATGTTTTCTTTACTCACATTTAACTTTCTCCCCTCTCTTCCCCTCCCCAAAGCATTTTTGCGAACATTAATGACATGAAGTAGGGCATATACTTCAGTCCCCACAAGACCAACAAATTCTGAAAGCCCAATATTTCCAAATTTTCTTGTTCTGTCATATTTCACAAATATAATTATTGCACTGTAATCTCACATCAAGTTACTTGTTTTATTACTGTTCAGCTTTATCTCCCAAATCTTCTTTGCTTCATTTCCAATGAACTCTTGATTCTTCTAGTCAACTCTTGTGCTCCATTTCTTCTCTTCAACATTTTCCATTGAAACAGTGAAAAAAGTTCCACAGGTAGAGTCTCTGTATGTTCTTTATTACCAGAAGAACAAGAAGCAGATCTCCTTCCATTTCACAGCTCACCTTTTGTTGGCCAAACTTGTATTTCCTCCTCAGCATATACTTAAAGAAAAAATGATTTTGTCCCTCCAGGGAAGAATACCTTGAAGACAGCTGGGTACAGCAGTTTAATCTCACACCTGCATCTAGACATTACTGGAATACTGGAATGAATTTACTCCTCTTCTGCCTGGTATACAATGAGTAATCATTCTCCACATACACTCTGCTGTCTCCCACTTTTAGTACTTTGGCCTTCTGCCACAGTTTTGTCAGAATCAACTCTTTCTTCTGACAGGACTACATCTTTACTATTAAAAGGTCTAGGTTGCTTTCTCATAGCCAGGCTTGGAGCCTACATACGACATACCCTCAACTAATAATTCCTGCTGTGGAATATCAATCCAGTTGCTTATTTGTACTTTCATAAAATTAATGCAGTTTCCTGCATCTCTGGTATAGCTGAAAATCTCAGGTTTTTCCTACATGCTCTGTCCTCTAATTCAATTATTTTTAAAACATCTCTTCCTGAGCAGTCTCATATTCAGCAAGACTTTTCTTCATTTCAACCAGATTTTTGCAGCTTTACCACTCCCGTTTGAATACCTGTTTAAAGCTTCTTCCATTTTTTCCAGCCTTTTGTTTGTGCTGATGTACTCCATCAGTGTTTTGTTTATTTTAACCAGATGTGTGTGCAGTTGTCTTGCATCTTCCTGCAGGTTACTGGAAGCCATGTCTGGAGATTGCATTGCTTTTTACTTAATATCTGCAGAACTTTCCACAGTCAGTGTTTCTTCCTCACTTTTTGTAGTGGATTTTTTTCCTGGTGTTGCATTTCTTTTTCCTGGCATCCAAGTAGTACACTTACTAGCCAGTTATTGAAATTTTCCCATAAACATAAAAGTGTACTGGCCTTTTCTGTTGAGTTTCTGTTTTCACAGTGGGAGAGCTAGTTAAGCTGTTACTCAATGTGCAGCCATCTTGGAAATCCCAGAGCAAGGCAGTCTTGAGCAAAGCATCCTGGGTTGTCTGCTATGAATGGAGGCAAAATATTTACCTGTGGACTACCCAACCAATGGAGTACACAAACAGCCTGGAGAAAGTTTGATGAATTACAATTTCCCATGTTATTAAAACCAGTCTGCTGAGGGTATAAGAGCTGGTGAACCCCCTCCATAACTGTGGTCTTGTCTATGAAGATTTGAAAATGACCTAGAGTACAGAAGGGATGCAGAAATTGAAGAGCTAAAATAAGTGCCTTCAACCTCTTTATGCTAATATAGCCTCATCTTTCCTTGTGACACCATATCCCTTAGACAATGAAGTCCTTAGAATAAGCACCCTGTGCCAGATATGAAGCATCCCTGAACAGATCTTGGCAAAGGGCAGCGGCACTCAGACTGAGTGAATCTTGTTTCTTGCACCATGAAAACTCCTCCTTGATGAAGAGCAGAAGTTGTTGTTTTAACGTTAATGAATGACAATGCTGAGTCCAACTTTAGATACCACTATCTTCTCATATGAAATCTGGCAAAAAGAATCATTGAAGCCATTTAGCTTAGAGCTCTGAGGATCTCTCGAAGATGTGATAGCCACAGAATGAAAGAAAAGACTCAAAGTAATAAGTCATGAAAATAACCTTGTCTTCTGGAAGAAAAACTGTCATTAAGGTGGTGTTGATTCTGCAACGCAGGAAGATCTAACCCTGAAATGGAGTTAAGGTTTCTTCAGGTTAAGCATGAACCCCTACCTGGCTAGAAAAAAAATTACAATCGAGTCAGATGCTCTAAGGTAGGATCCTGAATGAGATCATCATCTAGGTAAGGAAAATCCTGAATGCCTCAAAGCCTGTAGATGGCAATGACAGGAGCTAGGCATACCTCCCCCTGGTGCATCAGAAAGATCAAAGGGTAAAGCAGAAAACAGCACACAAAAATTTAAGAATTTCCTGAAATACATAATCCTTTAAATCCAAAGTCATCATGAAAGCCAGTGAAAGAATCATTCAAAGCAAGGACTGAATGGTCAAACATCTTGAAATGTTTGACATTCAAGAAAGTGTTGCGGAAGGAGAGTCCAAAATAGTTCAAATCCCCTACATTCTGTGAACTAGAAATATGCTTGAATAGTAACCAGTTTTCTGTAGGAGGGGGAAAAAAACGGTTCTATTGTACCTTAAGAGGTTCTGAAGATGAGACAGAATACGGTCAATCTGGCTTTGAGGTGGCTGAGAAATCACTGAAAGGTGAGGGAGAGCCTTTCAAGAAATTTTGTATCCTTCATGAATGATAATCTCAGAAAAATGCGTTTTACCTCCCAAACTGACACAGTGAGAGAAAACTTTAGAGATAACAGTACCTGAGAATGCACAACGTGGGATACTGGGAAGAGACAGTCACAAGGCAGGTGATTTGTCTGGAAAGGAAGGCTTAAAACCTCTGAAACTTTGTGGAGACTTCCTTCTCTGAGATCTTTTACCCTTCTGATACGATTTCAGTTCCATATGCAGAAAAGGGCCTGAAGGGCAGAAGGGCAAATTCTTTGAAATTTTGGCACAAGAGAAAAATAATTGTTTTAGGTCTTGCATAATCTTACTTTTCCCCTGAAAGAATTCCAAAAGCTCTGCAGCTATAGAACCAAAAAGATGCTGCCTATTCGAAGGAGGGTCCAGTAATTTAACCTTGACATCCTAAGGCAAAGGCTAAAGTCCAAGTCATGAAAATTTCCAAAGAACCAAACCACCGTCTGCAACCCTAGAAGAGGTATACGCAGCATCATGAGTACACTTAATAGGATTATCAATCGAGGGTCACATTTAAGTAAACACAGTGCAGAAAAGAAAGCACCTAATCTAATTACCCATAACACACAAATTACCTAAACATATGGGTTAGGCAATTTATAGCTCTAAACGCTAAAGTGGCAGCAGTTTACACTTTTTATACCATTCTCTATCAATGGCTCTACTATACTCACCTGCAGGCAAAACATTAAAGGAAGACAGGTGCTTTAGAAGGCGTCTCAATGGAAAAGGTAATTACAGAATGGTCCAAAACCAGATTCTTGTACAGGAACTTGACAGACTACAGCAGATTACAGCACCTTGTAGAATCTATCAGGTATTTTTTTAAAGCAAGAGGCTAAGACCCAGGATTAACAGAAGCAGTGGAAAAGGTGACTTCCAAGACTTGCCACACCCAATTCCAACGCAGAATATCAGCTATTCTGAATATCAGACAAATGAGGACGTTCACATTAAAAACACTGTATCATCTACACAATGGTATCTACAAAGTAAAGCTCCTCTATGACCGAATCAGAAGATTAAGTATCCAAAACATAAGTAACAGGAGAATGAATTAGAGAAGAACAAGCCAGAGAATCATCCCCCACCACAATCGAACCCTTAGGTTCACTGGTTGGTACTAGGCTATTGGCCCTAGGGTCTATACAAGCCTAGCCATAACAATTCCCTGGACATTTCTTCCCACAATATTTACTTCCCTGGACTCCTGTCTAGCAGGGCGACTGACGTGATCCCCAGGGTGAGGTTCCTTTTGAAGAGGGCCAAGGAGGCGCTCTGCTTGACATGTATGGGCAGTCTATTCCAGAGTCTGGGGAGTCTCTGGGTCAGGAACCTATTCCTCCAGCATGTTTTGTTCATTGTGATGACAAGGTTTAGATCCCTGGACCATGCGGCTCTGAGGGATTGGGATTTCTTTAAGTGGAGCATGTCCAACAGCTCAGGGTTTGACATGGCCTTGTGTGCTAAAAAAGATCGCCTCTGAGTAGACTATATGCCACAGAGTATAGCTGGAGTTGCTTTACACAGTCAGCATAGGGCACCTGCTTTAGGCCTGTGATTCTTTTAGTGAGGTATTTCTGTGGCCTTCCCAGCTGTTGCAGATGTCTTGTGAGGTACATACCAAACGGGGAGTTGTACTCTATGATGAGTCTAATGAGGGATGAGTATACTGGGACAATGACCTCCTTTTTTCTGGATAAAAAGCCCTTAGTGATGAGGTGTGCCACACAGAAGGATTTCCTGTTGTGGCGATGTAGTTATCGAAGGTGATACCACTGTCCACCTGTGTCCCTAAGTCTCTCATCACACTTTTGGTGTTTAGTGTACTGACGCCTATGTGGTAATTCATGGGTACATGTTTTTTCTCCAAAGGGGATACGTATACATTTCTTGGCATTAAGCTTGAGCCCAAGGCTCTGGCACCAATCATCTGTTTCTGTAAGGCCCTTTTGTAGAATATCCATATCATTTGAGGATTCAATAATGGCTCCCAGTTTGCAGTTGTCTGCGAACTTTGTTAGCCAGAGTCCCTTAGTGTTGGCCTGTACTTCAGAGAAGTAGATGCCAAACAAGAGCGGTCCCAGGACTGAACCCTGAGGTACTCTGCTTGTCACTTGTATGGAGCTGGATTTGGAGTCGGCTACTTTTACAGTCTGGGTTCTGTCAGTAGGCCAGTTAGCAACCCATTGAGTGACGTAGGGATTTATGCCCAGTTTAGTAAGTTTATCTATGATTCCAGAGTGGGGGATGGTGTTGAAGGCCTTGGCGAGGTCCAGATAGGCTGTGTGGACCACCTTACCCTCGTCCACAGCTCTGGAGACTGATTAGAAGTCAATCAGGTTCAGGAGACAAGATCGGCCCTTCATGAACCCAAACTGGGTGGGGTCCAGTGTTTGAAGGTTGCCAATGTCTTTATCAGTTCCATGATAATGCGTTCCATGCCCTTGCAGATCAGGCTCGTCAGACTGTTGGAACGGTAGTTCCCTGGATCCAAGGTGGATCCCCCCTTGTGGTGTTGGATAACTGTAGCTGTGCGCCACTCAGTGGGCACGAAGCCTGAGGTGAGGCTATGATTAAACATGACACTTAGGTGAGGTGCCAGTTCATTTTGTAGTTCATGTAATACACAGCCCAGGATATCATCTGGTCCCATGGATGCTGTACTCTTAGCTTTGGAAAGTGCGGTTTCTACCTGTGTGGCAATGATTACCGGAATTTGGCAATCTTTTGGTATTGAGATGGGCCCTTTAGGGGGTGACGTTGGCACTAAATCGATCTGCCAGGATATTGCCAATATCCTTGGGATCAGTATATTTAATGCCATTCTGCTGTAGCTCAGAGCAGATCTGAGCATTGCCATTTAGATTCTTGACATAACTATAGAATGCCTTGTGGTTGTCTTTGGAATCTTTGGCAATTTTATTTTCATAACTAGCTTTGGAGGATTTTATGAGGGATCGCAGCTTCTTACTGAGGCTGGAAAGGGAGTTTTTTGCATCCTGGGATTTTCCTCTTTTCTGCAACAGTTTCTTTCTTCTGTTGTACAGTTTGTTTATGGCAGGGGACCACCAGATTGGCTTCTTTTTTTGGAGGAGAGCGTCTTGGTTCTATTTGGGATGACACAATTCATGCACAAGTGGATGTGCTCATACAGTGCCTTAGTGTAGGATTCAGCAGTCGTACTTTCAGCTCCCGTCTGCATGGGTGTCATGAAGTTTGTCACTTCTGACTTGAGTAGCATAAAGCTGGCTTTGGAGAAGTTTTTTACGGAGGTTTCCTTACTGGGTGGTGGGGTGGGGATGTGATATGGATGTCAAGGGTGATTTGCTTATGGTCAGACCTGACCAATGAGGGGGTGACCACTGGTGTGGAGCATCTATCTCCCATGCTGGTAATGACCAGGTCTAGGATATTGGAGCCCCTGGTGGGACAATGGATTAGTTGACCCAGGGTGTTGGAATTTATGAATTCCAAGAACCGTTGTTGGGAAAAGGTGTTGGTACCAGAGTAGATTTCCCAGTTAATGGCGGGGTAGTTGAAATCAGCCAGTATTAGGGTGTTTGTATCTTAACATTTTCCAGTATGTTTAGAAAGGTGTAGTGAGAATCGTGGGGCATGGTGGGGGATCTGTAGTTAGCTACAATTTGGATTGCAGTCTTACCTAGTGTTAGTTGCACCTGGAGAATTTCAGATGCATTGTGTTGGGCAACTAGCCTGGAGGTGTGAATATCCTTGGTGAATATGGACACTCCTCCACCTTTAGTGTTTCGGTCTTGGTTTGGTGGCTGAAAAGTGTGGTAAGAGCTGTAGCCTGGTATTGCAGCGGTGCTCTCTGGAGCCTTGAACCAGGTCTCAGTTACTGCACAGATATCAATGTTCTCAATTTTTAGGAGTGCCTCAAGAGAGTGCATTTTGAGACTTAGACTTCTAGCATTGAGTACCATTACCTTCAGATTTTGCATGCTTGTATCTGTATGGTGGTGGCTTTGTCCTTTGAACCTTGCCTAAAAAAGACACTGTAGGGGTGGCAAGAGCTTTATCCAGTAACCTGAATCCCAGCGGTGACAGGTGCAGACCATCTCTGGCAAAGCATCGTGGTTTGTCGATCATGTCGTCCCAGGCAGACAGACACTGGATCCCCTTTGAATGACACCAGAAGCTTAGCCAATTGTTGAAGTCAAACAGGTTGTCCTTATACTGTGGTATCATTCTGGGCAAAGGCAGGATACTACTCAGGGCTAGAGTCATACCTGCCTGGGCCACATGATCCGAGAGCTCTTCCATGTCTCTTTTCATGTAGTCCAGGGAAGTATGTCTCAAGTCATTCACTCCAACATGGACAATGACAAGAGTAGTATTTGTACCTGTTGTGGAGTGACTTGAGTGCATGCGTTATGTGGCAGATCGTGACACCTGACAGGCAGCTGACTGTAATTTTCTCCTTGTTCAGCCTGGTGAGTGGGACATCAGTGTGCCTGACTATACAGTCACCTATGACTATGTCTTGCCTTAGGGGTTGTTGTTGGGTGGCACACTGGTGTTGTGAGCTATGTGTTACTTTGGTTGTGAATGTTTTGCTTGTGTTTAAGCTTCGGAGGTCCTTGTTGCTTGGGCAGGTTAATGTTAAGGGCCTCCACATATGTGGGTTTAGTGTTGCTATGTGTGGGTGTTGACGGTGTGGGTTTTGAAGGGCTGTGTGTTGCTTGAGGTGTAGTGCAAGTGTTAACCTTCTCCTCTTGACTGTCTAGCACAATCTTGGCTGGAGAGAGCTTTGCTTCCAGTTTGGCTATGTCAGCGCATCTCCCGCAGGTTGTAGTGTTGGGTGGTAGGAGGAGAGGGTTGTCTGTGTACATGAGGCAGTTGCTGCATTGCCCCAGTATGCCCAGATTCACCAGGTGGACAGAGAAATCACCAGAAGCTGACACTTGGACATACCTGTTTCGGTGTTTTGTAAAGTACAACAGCTGTTTTCCCTTACCTTTGCAAGGCTTAGTGCCTACGATTAATTTCTCCTTATTAACAAGGAAAGTCGAGTGCTTGCATCAGTTTAAGGCTTCCTAGTGCTTTCCAGCAGGTTCTAGAGCAAGTGTTAGTCACAGGGGTTCAGATTTTAGTGCTACTACTGAGAAACCAGCTAGTTCTATGGGAAAATTTGAAGAACAGACTTTCTGGCACCTGGAATAGTTTAACCATAGCCCCGTGGTGCTGCACGATGCGAAAAATGCGCAAACATGTGCGTTTTTAAGTCAGAAAGTTGAAAGGGATAGAAATTTCAGAGCTGGAAACCACTCCGCTAGTGTTAGGCAGTAAAATGCCCACCACTCCCACTGGTAAGCAGTAGGACTTCCCTCTACCACAGCAAGGTCTGGACAGCTCTGAACACAGAAAATAAAGTCCCGAAACCTCCAAAGCCTGGGATATGGACTACACTAGCTAGGAAAGGCGGGAAACGAGCATACAAGGTAGTTTTTTTTTTTTTTTGTTAAAACAGGCTAAACAATGCAATAATACACTAAGTACACACAGAAAAGGCTAACACACAAGTGTGTAGCCCTAAACAGTAAATACAATTAAAACTCTACAAAATTAGCAATTTAAAGCTATTTAAATGAAGCAAGGCAAATGCGCAAATGGAAAACGATTTAAGAGGCAGTAATACAGTAGAATAAGTAGCTAGTCTACCTATACAGAAAAGTCTATATATTCAGAAAAGCAGCTAAAACACACAAACAATTCAGATGCAGTGCAACCTAGAGCACTTGAATTGTAGCAAAATTAAGGCAAATACAGTTTTAATAAATACACTAAAATATACTCTACATTTCCAAAATGTTTGAGAAGCACAGTCAGAACACAAGGATATTCAGGCAATTTTTTTTTTTTTTTTTTAAGAAAGGGAGAAAGGAGGAACAGAAGGAAAGAAACTAAGTGGGTTGGCCTTCTCAGATGTTCTCTCTGTATTATGTAGAATGAGCTAATGACACTAGACTGGTAGGAGTGTCCAAGATCAAATTTAGAGTAGGGGCGGGCAACTGCAAGGCCAGCAGGTATAAAGACAAGATGCCAACAGGGTGGGAGAAAACACTACAGAAATGTTTATCACAAGTGAGCCAATAGCGATGAAATACAGTACATGTATGCAGTATACAATAACATTTATATAAATATCTAGAATAAGCAATAACTACTACAAATAAGCAAAATAAAAACAGACTACTTATTGCTATATATCACAGATCAGTTGCTCCTCCTCAGATAGCTCTGTGTGTAATGGCTCTTCCTCATCCTCCCTATGACTTTCAAAGGGAGAAGAGAAAGTTGGGTAGAAGTAGCAGGAATAGAAGCAGGCTGTTAAAGCTGAAAAGCTCTTCTCAAGCTAAAACCAAACAACGCATTTGGGAAGAACATTTAAACTACTGCACTTATTTTACCATTTATATCTGTTTTGCGCTGTTCCTGCTTTGTGTTTGTTCTGAATCTGAAGTTAAAGCTATCAACTGAAAGCACTTTATAGTTTGGACTGCTTTTTCAGTGGAACAATATGTTTGAAACTAAACGTCATACCTCAGCTAAGTTGTGCAACACAGAATCATTTCCTCACTACAGTAGACACATGATGATTGAATGCTAAATTACTATCTACATGCTTTCCCAAATCCCTGAGTACACAATATACTTTTAGGGATATATTGTCAATACAGTAGTTTGCTGGGGTGGACATCTCTAGAAAAGATATTAAGATGCACTTCCTAGCACTGAGTTTTAGGCAATGACTGGCACCAGCTATTAGTCAGGCCTTCTTGGAGGAAATTTGTGTCTTGGGGGGATTTAATGATTGCATCCAATTTGCAATCATCTACAAATTTGGCCAGCCAGAGGCCCCTGATGTTAGCCTTGACCTCAGAGAAATAGATGACAAACAGAAGCGGCCCCAGTACTAAGCCTGAGGCATCCCACTAGTAACCAGCCTTTTTGTGAAGATGACTCCCCTATTCTAACTTCTTCGGTACTATCTGTAAGGAAGCTGTACAGTGGGTGTTGTAGCTGTTTATACAGAATTTAATGAGCTTTTCTACAATGGCTAAGTGAAGGTATTGCATCGAATGCCTTGAACAAATTGAGTTAGGCAGTATGTACCTTTCTGCCCTCAATCCACTGCTTTGATGAATATCTTGATGAAGAAGACCAGCAGGTTGAGTAGGCCAGTCAGGTTTAAGGGTTGATAATTCCCCGGGTCCATGGATGCTCTGCCCGTGTGCAGCAGGATAACTGTTGCGGTCATTCATTCATTTGGTATGATGCTTGTTTGGAGGTTGTGTTAACTAGTGTTTCTAGTGGTCCTGATAGTTCATGTTTCATGATATTAAGGAGGCATCCCGGGATATATACTGGGACCCATCTACGCAGTGTTTCTGGCCTTAGGGGGGGGCGCACTGAGTACCTGCTCTTTTGTGGTAGTTGGGAAAGTTATGATGTGGGTATTTCAACAAGGGCATCTAGCAGAGACTGGGGGCTAAAACTGGAGCTTAATTTGTCGGCCAGGATATTTTCTATATCTTCTGGCTCCAAAAAGTGGCACCAATTACAATTAATTCGGTACATAGATATGTATTGCTTTTGAGGTTATGGACATAGCTGAAGAAAGCTTTGTGATGGCCCTTGGCCTGGAAGGCTAATTTTACCTCAAATTTGGCTTCGGTGGACTTTACTAGTCCCCCAAGTTGCTTGTTTAGGCTGATGGGGGATTTTGTTTACCTTGCTGAGCACTCATTTTTGCCATGAATTTCTTCCTTTTGTTATACAACCTATTGATGTTGGGGTTCCACCAGGGCAGCTTGATTTTTGAGCTGATCTTGTGCTTAATCAGAGTAGGAATAGATGTCTTTTAGCAGGTGTTAATATGATTTTACAAGATTATGTGACTGGCTCGCACAGGCAGTAGTGTTCTCGGGGTTGGAGGGAAGGGATTGAAACTTTGCCAGGGTATCAGTAGTAAGACGTTTGCCCTAGTATAACTCCTAAATGTTCCTGGTTTTACCTTTACTTCAGAGATGACAGTTTTATGGTCTGACCTGATTAGATTTGTTTGGACCAAGTCAAGGATGTTTGCTCCATTAGTGGATGTACAGACTGACTGGTCTGAGGTATTTTCAAAATCCATAATCTTTGCATCTGCATGCTGGGCGTCATATACGATTCCCAGTTTATACTGAGGTAGTTAAAGGTGCCCATAAATATGGTTTTACGCTGAAAGCATCTCCAGTGCATTCATGTATGCATTACAGTTTTCCTAGGTCATAAATGGGGACTTGTAACTTGCAAGGATATGGCATGGGACTTTGTCTAAGGTAACTTGGATGCGGAAAAGCTCATGAGCATTGTACTGATGGACCAGCCTTGAGGTGTGTGTGTTTTTAATGTAAACAGAGACACCTCCACACTTTTTGCCCCTTCATGTACAGTAGTTAGTCTAAATGTGTGGAAGTAAATTGCGCAGAAGTTTATATTCTTCAGGGTGAAGAGAGCTTGTAGAGAGTGAAATTTCTTATTTAGACTCCTGGCATTGAGAAGTAACACCTTCAGATTTTTCTGGGCTGGTTTTGCAATGCCAGTAAGTTTATCGAGTTGGTAATGCTTAAAAAAGCCAGTATGGGTGTGGAAAAGGTTTTACCCAATACTCAAAATCCCAGAAGGACAGGTGCATACCATCCTTAGCAAAGCAGCATTGTTCAGTCCACCATATCCTCCCAAGCTGACATGGACTGTACTCCCTTCAACTGAAACTATACTCTACAGCCAATTAGTTTCTGTTCATATTGCATCATCTTCCTTAGAGAAGGTAAAAGGCTGGTTAACACTAAGCTTATACAACCCTGGGACACACACCTGAGAACTGTCATGTCTCTCTCCATGAAGTCTACAGAACTATGTCTCAGGCTGTTTACATCCACAAGAACTATGACCGAGTTACACTGGTACCTGTGACTCAATGACCTGTGTATGTACTTGACCAAACGGATCCTGGCAACTGACTTTGACATTCTTACTTAAGCCTGGTGAGTGAGTCATCTGTGTGACCAAAACATTGGGTTGTGTAATGGTGGTGTGCCTTAAGGGCTTAGCAGATGAAATTACATGGGATGTGTCCATATGTGCCTTGTTGGGTGTTTATTTTTGCAGAATGCTCTTGAACTTGCCAAGAATACTTTTGTCTGTGCAATTTAAACCTAGTGAGGGATTTCTGCAGTTCTGGGAAGATTAGCAATACTGTCTAGAGCTATAAGCTATTTACAGCCTTCTGGTATTTTACATTATACGAGCAGTCAGCCATCATTTTCTTTTAGACTCTTGGAAGCTGAAAAGTTCTCCTCAAACTAAATCCAAACAGAGCATTTGGACTCCATTTTGCATCCAGGGAAGTACATTTAAACTACCATACTTATCTTAACTGGATTAACTGGAAACAACTAATTTAACTGTTTAATTGGTTAATTCTGTCTTTTTTATGTTAAAAGGATGTGTTTTAATGCGTTTAGTTACTCCTTGAAGGTCCTATGACCAAGGCACTAGAGATTATTAAATCTTTTTCAGTGAATCTTTAGCCTGATGTTTGATTTAATTTATTTGTAGCTTATTTTATTTTGCATTGTGGTGGTTGTACTTATCTTAGCATTTAATTCAGTTTTGTGTTTTTTTCTGAATATGAAGTTAAAGCTATTAATGGAAGGCATTTTACAATTTGCGCTGCTTTTTAAAATTGTTCCTGTTTTGTGTCTGGGTATTTAAATCAGTTCTGAGTGGGCTTTTTCATTGGTCTGCATTTTTACACTCTCTCCTGAATCTCAAGATACTGGTGCAAATTGATTTGCAATTTACAGTTTCTATTATTACTGTTTTGAGCTCTTAAGTGGATTAATCAGCACTGCTCTTCTAATTACTGTGCTTTGGTCAATCTTCAGACTTAGAAAAGCCAGCTGCAACTAGAACTTGTGGCAAGTAAACCCAATCAGGTGAGACATTTCTGTAGTTCAGAGAAGATAAGCACTACAGTCTAGAGCTTTAAACTATTTCCAGCCTCCTAGTATTTTATGTTAGAGCAGTAAGCCATCTTTGTCTTTTAGACTCTTGGAAGATGAGATGCTCTCCTCAAGCAATAGCCAAACAAAGCATATGGACTCCATGGAAGTATTTAAATCAGTTTTGTTGTCCATCTATTTTGTTGTGCTTTTAAACACGGAGTCTTTAGATCTGCACATCTCTACTGTATATCAGGCCTCTGAAGCTCCTTCCAGTCTCATGTCCTCCGCTCATCTTTCTTGACACGGACAGATGAAACTGGGAAAGCCCCCCGCCCCTTAGACTTTGAAGGTTTCCACTACATACATCATTTGTCTCTTATTACATATTTATGCTGTACTTAAGAGTTACCTTCATTCTGACACATTTAATTCTGCAAAATCAGTCACTTGTCTTGTTTTTTTTTTTTTATCAAAAAGTAATTTGTTCTAGAACCTAGTCTTGCAGTTTCACTTGCAGCTGTAGGAGAACTGTGAATTACTGCAAGATTTGAACTTTTATAGATTATACTGCACTTCTATCACCATAAGTAGAATTACTTCTAAAAGTTAAATGTTTATGTTTTATGTTAGTCTGGGACTTGACTTTTTTAGTTTCATTCACAACTGTGGCAGAATTGTGAACTACTGCAAGATCTGAGCCTCATTTAGTCACTTATTACTGCATTTTTCCATAAGCAGTATTACTGGTATGGTGCCTTACAGTGTAGATGGAATTGCAAAGTGGCAGTGTTTGTGCTACTGTCCTTCTACAGCTGTTGACAATTCATATTTGCACTAGAGGCTTGTATTCTGCTCATTATTTGCCTGCTTAAAGTGGCATCACAATGTCTATTTGTTACATTTGCTGTTTTTCTTATGTTCTTGTATCTTATACATTGTTATAGACCTGACAGTCCCCTTGGCTACATTAAGTACTGAACTCTTGCTACTCTCTTCTGTTTGTACACCGATTACTTTCCCCCTGCCCCACTGCAAAAACTGAAGTTTCTGAAATTCTAATGTACCAGGGGTCTTGACCTGTAGCTTAGCATTACAGGACTAAGTGAACAGTGATTTGCTAAGTCACAGAGCCCAACTACTGACTTTGATTGGATCCCTCTCTATCTCATCTGCTATAAAATGTACAGAACTGCACTCACCCAGGTTTTTTTTATTCAAGACACTTAAGCGTTGAAAGCTCTGAACTATGACAAATCAGCTTTTCATCAAAAAGTGTAGGAAGAAAAAAACATCTGTTGTGAGCGGACTTGCTCTATAGTGGGTTGTCTGCGCAAAAGCTTTTTCCCCTATAAGACACCTGAAAAAATCTATACAACCATAGTGTTTGGCATAATGGTTAAGGTTTCCACCTCACAATGCACAATATCGGATGGTTACCTTTGGTTACTGTCTAGATAATGGCTAGGCATATAAAAATCCACTGACTGCTTATTTACCTATGGACTTGGTGACATGTAGTTGGTTGCTTTATCAAAGTAAGAATTCTTACCAGTCTCACATGCAAAGCATTGGAAAGAATCATTACAGAGATAAAAATGACACAGTAAAACTTCAGACAGTGGATCCAACACAGTTTGCTTTTGCCAAGGGCAGGGCATGCCTATTCAACCAGGGCCACAAAAAGCAATGGCTGAGGGCAAAACAGTGCATATTGCCTACCCTGACCTGGCCAAAGCATTTGACACAATACCCCAAAACGTGAGTAGTCTACACAAACTCACAAAAAGTAGTTGTGTACACTTACCATAAATGTAGATGTTCAAGTGTATTCACTGTTGCAGTCATTACATTTGGGTAATCTGCTTGCAGGTTGCCCTCAGTTGGCCTGATTAACAAAGTCTTGGATCCTGCATCATTTGCTGTCCCTTCTTCTATGACGTCAGGTTGTCAGGGGTATAAAACATGCAGCTGACGCCACTACATCATTTTTTCTTGCCCCAGATGTCAGGTGTCCCCTAATGGGGAGAAAATAAACATAAAAACACAAAGGTATACCTCCAACAAAAAGAAAATACACCAAAAAGGCTTTTAAGCATAGTAAAGGAAAGTAGAGATATAGCCAGAAGAAGTTAGGGGGCTGGAGGGAGGGTAACCAGAACTGCAACAGTGAATACACTCGAACATCTACATTTATGGCAAGTGTACACAACTGTACTATGTTCTTCGTGTTTCACTGTTGCAGTCATTACATTTGGGTAGATTCCCAAAGTTACGGTTGGGAGGAGGAGTTTATATAGCATTAGGGCCAGCTATAAGGCCCTGCAAGACAGCAGTGGCAAAGCCAGCTCTGGATTTAGAGAAAATTGGCAAATGATAATGCTTGGTGAAAGTAAGTACAGAACTCCAGGTAGCATCTTCTAGGATGTCCCTAGTAGGAACACCTCTGAGGAAGGCTGCAGAAGTAGATGCAGCCCTGGTGGAGTGAGATCTGATCCCCTGGGGGATAGGTTTTCCATGGTGCTTATAGCAGAAATGAATGCAATGGCTAATCCATTTAGAAATGGTTTGTTTTGAAATAGCCTTCCCCTCTGCCCCTGCAGCAAATGCTACCAGCAGTTGTTCAGATTTTCTTCAAGGTTTAGTCCTGTCCAAGTAGAATCTAAGTTGTCTGTGCACATCCAAGGAATGCAGAATCTGTTCCCCTTTGTTCTGTGGATTGGGAAAGAAGGTTGGCAAATGAATGGACTGATTAAGAGCTGCACTGGATTCCACCTTGGGCATGAAGGATGGATTGGTCCTGAGTGACACCCTGTCCACATGAAAGATGATGAAAGGCTCCACTGCCATAAGGGCCTATAATTCAGATATCCTTCTAGCTGAAGTGATTGCTAAAAGGAAAGCTGTTTTCCAAGAAAGAAATTTTAAGTCTGCAGTAGCAGCTGGCTCGAAAGGAGGTTAAGGTCCCAAGCAGGGGTTGGGGCTCTCTTGGGTGGTCTCAAATTTTTGGCCCCTCTGAGGTACTGCTTGAGCAGAGGATGAGAGAAGAGGGGAGGTTCTGTGCTATAATGCGCTGAAATGGCTGAGGCGTGGATTTTAATGGAGGAAAAAGACAGGCCCTTGTGAAGCATCTCAGTTAAGTATCGCAAAATCTGAGGTAAATTGGGCGCTGCTTTGCTCAACCCTTGAGATTGGTTCCAGGCACAGAATCTTTTCCATTTTTCAGCATAAGATTTTCTAGTACTAGGCTTCCTTGCCTCGAAGATGACATCCATCACAAGTTTGCTGAGGGATGATAAGGGTGAGTTTAAGTAATTAGCCAGGCTGCAAGATTCAATGTTGGAAGCTGAGGGTGCAGGATCTGGTTTTCCTGCTGAGACAGCAGGGAAGGGGTCTGAGGCAGATGCCATAGAGATAACTGCGATACACTGCGCAGGAGGGGGTACCAGTGTTGGCGCGGCCAGTCTGGAGCAATCAAAATCATCCTTGGTTTGTCCTGTTTGACTTTTAGTAGAACTTTGGAGAGCAGAGGCAGCGGGGGGAAAGTGTAGACTGATAGATTTTTCCAGCTGAAGGACAGAGCATCCATTTTCCAGGCTTGTTTGTGGGGAGTCCTTGTGCAAAACTTGTCCAACTGGTAGTTCTGGGGGGAGGCAAATAGGTCTATGTCTGGGCTCCCCCATTCGCTTGTCAACATGTTGAAAATCCTTGGTTCTAGTTTCCACTCGTGGGGGTCCATGAGGTTTCTGCTTAGTCCGTCTGCCAGTATATTTAATTTTCCTGGCAGGAATTGAGCTTGTAGGTGCACTTAGTAGCTCAAGGCTGTGTTCCACAATGCCATGGCTAGTCTGCAGAGGGGGTAGGAATGTGTACCCCCCTGCTTGTTTATGTACCACATAACCGTGGTGTTGTCCGTCTTTACCATTAGTTGTCCTGGAAGAATGTAGTCCTTGAAGGCTGTCAGAGCATTCTGTACAGCTAACATTTCCTTTTGATCGATATGTAGGTGCATTTGACTTGGGTTCCATTTGCCCTGATTGCACTTCCCTGCCAGATGAGCCCCCCATGCATAGTCTGATGCATCTGTTGTTAGGGTTTGGGTGGCAGGGGGTAGTCAGAATGGCAGTCCCTTGTTTTGGTGGCAGGCCTCTGCCCACCAGAGGAACTCTAGGCGTAGGCAAGGTATAATAGGAATCATTATTTCTAGGCTGTGAAAATGTTGACTCCATAGGCTTTTTAGATACCACTGTAGTTTTCTATATGTAGTCTTGCATATGGAATTAGAAGAATGCAGGAGGCCATGAACCCCAAGGCTTGCAGTATTTGTCTTGCAGAGAGTAGGGTTTTTATGTCCACTTGTTTAAAACAGGTTATCAAATGAATTTGCTTTTCTGGCATGAGGTAAGCCATCTGGGAAGTTGTATTCAAGCTTGCTCCCAGGAATGTAATTTGTTGACAGGGTACCAGTTGTAATTTCTTTTCATTTATGGTGTACCCCAGACAAGTTAAAACCCTTGCCCTGGCTTTCTGCCTGAATTAGACAATCGTCCAGGTATGGGAATATTTGAATACTTCTTTGGCTGCAAAATGCAATAACTGGAGCTAGGCACTTTGTGAATACCCTGGGCGCAGTAGACAAGCCAAAGGGCAGTGCAGAGAACTGATAATGTGTGTAAGCCTGCTTTGAAGCATAGGTATCTTCTGTAAGATTCCCTGATTGGGATGTGAAGGTATGCTTCTTTTAAATCTAGTGTTGCCAACCAGTAGTCTTTGCCTAGCATAGGAAGTAATTGGTGAAGAGTCAGCATCTTGAATTTTGGAATCTCCAGAAAGGTGTTTAGAGTAAACAAGTCCATGATTTGTCTTTTCTGGGTACCAGGAAAAGTCTGGAGTAGAAACCTTGTCCCTTTTCCTTTTCTGGTACCAGTTGAATAGCCCCCATGCTTAAGAGAGAAAGTAATTGTTTTTGAGCCTCTGCCCACTGACTTGGGGGCAGGTCCAGCCACCCATTTGGTGTTGGCAATGTGTGGAAATGAAATCTGTATCCCTGGGGCACTATATTTAAAACCCATTTGTCCTGGGTTATGAGTTCCCAGTTCTTTGCATGAAGAGCAATCTCCCCCCCAAAGGGGCGGTCAGAAGATAAGTGCTTGGAAATTTTAAAAGGAAGTCATTGAGACTGTTTACCATAGGGGGGGTGTCTTGTTATTCCCAGATTTGGAAGTGGAGGCCCCCCTCCACTGCTTAGTTCTGAGAGTCCCCTGGGACTGAAACCTGGGGTTTTTGCTGTGTCTGGTTTTGGCTTGAGAAGACGTGGAAGGGTCTGGAAAGGACGGATTCTTAGTAGGCCAGTGCCTACTAAATCTAGGAGGTTGCACTTGTAAAAAATATTTTAACAGTTTGCATAGATTTAGCTTTATCTTCCATCTTTTTAAGAACATCTTCAGCCTTGTTGCCAAACAGGCGGTCCTGATTTAAAGGAGCATCCAACAATTTAGCTTTAACATGATCAGGCAAAGATTGCTCCTTAAGCCAAGCATGCCTTCTAAGCACAGACAGTAACAGCAGCCCTGCAAGAGTTCTCTAAAGAATCAAAACCACATTGCAAAGTATGTTTTCCAACGGGTTCAGCAGAATGCATTAAATCCTGTAAATCTTTATTTTCCACATAGTCAGGAATCAACATAATTTTCTGTTTAAGCAGTCCAACGACATGTTGCTGATATTTTAACATATGAAATTGGCAGTTTAAAGCTCTGATTGCCAAGGTTGCTGAATTATAAACCTTTTTACCCCATCTATCCAGCGCCCTGCAGTCTCTATCAGAAGGGGTAGGATTTTTAGCAGTAGAAGCCTTAATGCCCTTGGGCCCCCTGAGACAGTCTCTGAATCTGCAATAGGATTTTTGAAAAGGAACTTGTGGGACTCAGGAACCCTGAAGTATGTCAGGTTTACTAGGAGCAGGAGGCAGGGAATCAGGGGCCAAACTGGATTCCAAGAAAACATCACCAACAATGTCTAGTACAGGAGGAATAGCCAAAGGCCTATGCTGAGGTAGAAGGAGGAAATCCTAAAATTCCTGGCTTTCCCAGTGGAAATGCTCCCTTAAAGTATGCAAGGTTTCCCCAAAAGAAAACTCCTCAGGAGGGGAAGCAGAGGGAATAGAATCCTCTGCATCAGAATCCTCATAAGTAGGTAAAGACAAATCCAGGTCATCAGAAGAGTCAGAAGAAACAGAATCCTGATCAGAAGCTTCATAATCAAGTTCAGCCCTAGGCCTCTTGGGGGGGGGGGGTTGAATACCCCTTATTAGAGTTATTAGATCTTCAGCCATTTTTGACATTTATTTTTTAGGCATAGGAACCTGACCATGTGGCCTTGGCGTCGTTTTTTTTAGGCATGGATCGAGATTTAGGCCTTAGTAATGAAGGAGGCATTGATTTAATATGCAAGTCCGTAGGCCTGAATACACCCTCAGAAGCCGGTGCCTGCACAGCGGCTCTAAACCCACCCAAGGTAGAGACATCCGCGGGTTCCATAGTTGAAGTATCTCGCAGCATACCAGACTCCGAATGGGTCTCAGTAGAGACCTGCGAATCAGAAGTAGTGGGCATCAGGGGCTGCGAAAGTGCCTCACTGAGTACCAGCGGACTGGTGACTGGCTTAGGAGAAGTGCTGTCAGCAGTTTTGGACCTCGGCGGCCTGTCTCTGTCTTTATCTTGGCATTTTTTCGGGATCCCGGTAGTCGGATGGCTAACCGACATTTCTGGATAATTAAACCGAGAACCGAAATATTTAGAGGCAAAAATATACCGACGACGGACAGTGTGCTGATTAAATAAAGCACAAAACCGACAGCAAGGTACATCGTGGTCAGGGCCTAGGCAAGGAATACGGTACGAATGAAAATATTTATGAGGTATTTGCTTTCCACAAGTAATGCAATTATTAACTTTTACTGACATCGGTAAGGAGCAAGAAAAGGTTTCCCCAACGGGGTACTTGGCTTTAAGTTGAAGACTTCGGTTTTGAAACTCGAAAAACAAAATTTCAGGAGTCGGCCGACTGGCACTTGTGATCTGCTTCGGGCACCGCACAGCAAGAAAGACTGATGTAATGGTGTCAGCTGCATGTTTTATACCCTGGACGACTTGACGTCATGGAAGAAGGGACAGCAACCAACACAGGACCCAAGACTTTGTTAATCAGGCCAACTGAGGGCAACCTGCAAGCAGATTACCCAAATGTAATGACTGCAACAGTGAAACAGGAAGAACATCGAGGTATAAATTCCCATGTCACCCACTGGATAGCTAGCTGGCTCACATATTGGACCAAAGAAGTTAGGCTAGAGGAGTCTGCCTCCACAAAGAGGCCAGGCACTAGTGGAGTCTTTCAAGGCTTGGTGCTGCAAGCAGGCCCAGTGGTCAGGGATTTGGGAACACACGTAGAGGCCTTTGACCATCATGTGTTTATGGTAGTAAGGAAATCATTCTATATTGCACAACTTACAAACACAGGTATAGCATCTAGGTCCAAGGATGTAATTGTTCTACTGTACTTGGCTTTTATCAGACCAGTCATTGAGAACAACTGCTCCCTTGGTATGTACTTGACCAGGTGTAAGCAACAAGTAGAGTATTCACAGAAGTTCCTCACAAAAAGAATACATAGCCTAAGCAATAAGACTTACATGGACCACCTAAGAGCTGTGTCCCTGTAGTCCACTTTCTACAGATTGCCAAGAGGCAAACTATGCTGGCCTGCAAAGCGTTCTCTGATCCTGCTACTATGGAATTGCTGCATATTTACAAAACAAACTGAATCAGAATTACCCAATCAAGGGACCTAAACCTCTTCTGCAACATAAACAGAAGATGTTAGAAGGACAGGTATGTGTCTCAGTGACTACCACCTCTCTGGAAGAGGCTTCCCATCCAAGTGAAGCAGAGATCTTCCCTAACCAAATTCATGCATAACTTGCACCAGTGGATAAGGAATCTGAAATTCACCCCTAGTCTGGCACCTATGTCTCTAATGAACAGTGGCAGCCTATAAATGCTTGACCAACCAGGCCTAAATAAACACCCTAAAAAACAATAGGGTATCAAAACTTATCACATACATTTGAGAAGCATGGCAAGGCTTAAAAAGGCCCCCCGGAGTAGTTTGCCTAGTGATCATCTATGGGCCTAACTCCAGGTCTAAGGCTCAACTAAATCCATGACAAGTGCAGATAAATGTACCTTGAGCTTTAGTACATCCCCGATCCGATAACTAGGCTTTTCCTCACACCTTAGTGGCAAATCCACCCAAACATTATCATAAACAAAATGAACTCCAAGCAGTCACCCCCAAGTCATTACTATCTGAAACATGGACCAACACTTTCCTACAACTTCACTAGCCAGACTGATTAAGTAACAGATGGTTTTCATTAACAGCATGAGACACGTCTTGCATTGTCTGAAGATACCCTTCTCAAACAAGTTAACAGTGTGTGACAGGCAAAAGTCTAATGCACAGCAAAATCAGACACCAAAATCGTCAGCAGTACACCATACACATCACACCTTTCCAAGGTCACTACAATATACATAATCCAACATATGCTGAGGTTCTAAATAACAACTTGCCTAAAGTTCAAAGACCCGCAAACTGCAACAAAGGGACAAAGCACACTCAGGAAGTTATGCCCATCACCTCACATAGTACAAGGAATCTCAAAGTCACAAATGTTGAGCCCATAAGGCAGGCATCTAGCTAACCAAACTTGAAAGACATGCATACAGATGTGCCTCTTACCTGGCTGGGTAAGGAAAGAGTGAAGGTTAGTTGCAAGTCTGGTGCTAGGATTCATCAGATCACACATGCACTCAACTCCTTGAACAAGTAGTACAATGTCATAGTACAGGTGGGTGTCAATAACTTCAACTGTACCTTGTTAGACTACATGATGAAGAGACATGATGGACATTTCAAGTGTCCCCCCCCCAGGCAAGTATGAATCTAGCACTGAGCAACATTCTACCTTCTCCAAGGGTACTGTAATATGAGTAAAAATACTTGACTTCAACAACTGGCTAAGTTTTGGTGACATTCGAAGACAGTCCAATATTTGTCAGCCTGGCAGCATATGATCAAAACACCCCACTGCTTCACCAGGGATAGGCTGTATCTGTCCCCTCTAGGTCTTGATTATTGGCAAAGACATTGTTTACCCCCACAGTACCTTTTCAGGCAATGCCAACCTGATGAACTAACAAAACAACAAAGCAAGCAAAGGAAACTATGAAGGTGTGACTAATCAATGTTAGGAGCCTATACAAAAAATTCCACTCCCTACAAGCCCCTCTAACCCTGGAGGATGCAGACTTCTGTGAAGGGGAGACCTGGCACGGCTACAATGCCTTCCTTATGTTTAGACCAGCTACTGTTCAGGACGGGAAAAAGATAAAGGTGTCTCAATCTTCATCCAGAAGAGACTCGCATAAACGCTGGCAAAGCAGCACAATGCACTAGACCTTCTTCATGTCTAAACATCTATCAGAAAGGTACTGTACCACATATTAGCTAGCTACAGAAAAAGGAAGTTATGTACTTACCATAATGTTCCAGCTGTGTTGCCCATTTTCATTCTTTCTCGACTGATGGGTTCGGATTTGAGCCCTCGGATCCGACTAGGCCTCTGTAAAAGCTAGTGGCAACCTTGAACTCTACAGCTTCTCCCTTACCCAGAATGCACCACCCCCATTACCTCAGATTTTCTTTGCAGATTATAGCAAAGTACTAAATGCTTTACTCATATAGACAGATTTTTAAGCAGAAATATAGCAAATGAGGGAACCACAAAGCTATATTTTGAGTCATAAAAGGCAAGGGGAAGACTCCAATACTGGCTCTATCCACTCACTCTTCAGACAACATTAGATGGGGGTTGGTGATTTGAGGAAGAATGAAAATGGACAACAAAGATGGAAGTTACGGTAAGTACATAACTTCTTCATCTGATTATGTCAATTCTGTCCTCAATTTATGGGACACAGTCCCCAGCTACTATAATCCCAGGGTGGCCTCAAGGAAGGTTACTCTTAAGCACCACTGAGCCAAATGATGCCCTACTTCTAGAAAGTAAGTCCAGCTTGTAATGAGAGATGAAGGTGTGAGGTGAAGCCCAAGTTACTGCTGCAAAAATGTCATCCACAGAGGCTCTTGAATGAAAGGCTGAGAAAGCTACTGATCGTGTAGAATAAGCATGCAATTGCTTAGTTAAAAGCAAGTTCAATTTATCGTAAATGAAAAAAACGCAATTAGTAAGCCATTTGGCTAGGGAAACTCTAGACACTGGCTTGCCCAATTTATTTTCTGCAAAGGAAACAAACAACTGATCTGAATTTCTGAAGTATTTTTCTGTGCAAGTAGAAATGCAATTGCCCATGCTCATCTACTGAATGGAACAAATACTCACCTTTGTTTGTATAATTTGGGAGGATAACGGGTAGGTTGATAGATTGGGCAAAAATGATGCATTAGTTCATAATGTAACTGTCTTTATGAAAAATTAAGTATGGAGGTTTCATCGACAAAGCCTGAATTTCTTCCAAGATAGAAACTTTAGATCACAAGTATTTGCAGGTTCGAAGGGTGGAAGAACCAAAACTTGCAGTACCAGAGTTAAGTCCCACGGTGGAATAGGATCTTTAACTGGGGGGTCCCAACAGAGGTGTCTCTCGTAGAAAGGTCTTGCAGAGTTTATGCAAAGCAAGGGAATTGGCATCAAGACAAACATGAAAATTGGAAATGGCAGCTAATTGAACCTTCACTGTGGAAGAACTAGCCCCTTGATCAAAAAGCAGCAACAAAATCTCCAGAATAGTGTGGAGCGGTGCAGAAAAGGGGTCCACATCATTTTGAAGTGCCAAGTGCACAAATCTCTTCCATTTGCTAGCATAAGTTTTCCTTGTAGATGGTTTAAGGGGAGATAACAGATAACCTAACTATGAACTATGAACCAGGTGAACAGGGAAGACAGCTTAGGTTGCCTGGCTATTACTGGAAATGGAGAAACTAAGCTGTCAACTTCAGCTCTGGAAGAACCAGATAAATCATTTCTGTCAGGTGAGACAGCAGGTCTGGAACTGGATCCAGAATCCAGGGTTGATGGAGCAAATAAGGCCACAGGAAGGGGAAACAAATCAGTCGAGGCCAAAAGGGGGCAATGAGAATGACCTTATTGTTCAATATGACAGCTTTCTGAATGAATTTTGGCATTAGAGGAATAGGGGGATATGCGTAAAGTAACCCAGGTGGGCCAATCGTGGAGAAGAGCATCCCTCAGTGACTCCTCCTGTGGGGGGATGAGGGTAAAATAGCTGCTGAACTTGTTGTTAAGGGGAGATGCAGCTAGATAGTAGCAAGGCTAGCCCCACATGTGGAAAATCATTTCCACTATTTTGTGGTTGAAGGACCATTTGTGAGGTAAAAGGATGCACCTGCTCAGTTTGTTGGATAGCACATCGGACTTCCCTGGAATGTGCATTGGTAAGAGAAAGTGGTTGGAAGAGATTACCCACTGCCACACCCTTTGTGCCTCTCAACATATGGGATACAATTTGGTTTCCTCCTCATTTGTTGATGTACCAAACCACTGACATATCGCCTGCTTGTATTGCAATCATTCCCCACAGGAATGTTTCCTGAAAGGCTTGCAATGCTAAAGCACTGCTCTCAACTTCAGAACATTTATATGGAAATATGCTTCTTCGAGGGACCACATGTCTTGGACTGTCTTTTCCATGTAATGCCCCCCTCCCAGCTGTGAAGCATCCATGGTCACTGTGGCCTTGGGTTGAGAAGGGACAAATAAACAGCCCTGTAGCAGTTCTTGCAACTGGGTCCACCACCTCAGATCTTTCTTGAACAAGGCGATGATTCATACTTGAGTGGCTAAGGGTAGCTGAAGTGTTGACCACTGAGATGTCAGCATCCACTGAAGAATCCTAATGTGGAATCTGGCCAGCAGAACAAGGGTTATTGCTGCCATCGAACCTAGTGCCTGCAGGACCAGGCGAGCTGGGACTGTGGTACTGTAAAGTACCTTGTTAACTTGCGATCTTAGAGTTCGAATTCTGGAGAGAGGAAGGGAGATGCTGATCTTGGGTCGAGCAGTGTTCCTATGAACTCTGTAGTTTGAGATGGCTTGAGATGTGATTTTTCGAAATTTATGGTTATGCCTAACAATGCATAAGTATGGATTACTACTTCTCTTGCTATAATGAGCTGATGCCTGGTCAGGGCATTGATGAGACATTCATCTAAGGAAACATCCAGCATCTGTGCAGTCTCAAGTGAGATGCTACCACTGCTATGCATTTGGTGAACCCCCTGGGGGCTGTGGTAAGACCAAAGGGCAGTGCTCCAAACTGTTAATAACTGGCTCCCACCTGGAAGTGGAAATTTCCTGGATCATCTGTCCATTTTTATATGATAGTACACATCCTGGAGATCTATTGAGCACACTGTCATCCTTTTCCAAAAAATGGAAGAATGGACTGAACAGTGATCACCCAGAACTTTGTCTTCTGAACAAAGTTGTCCTATCTAACTTCCTGGGAATGGGCTCAATAAAGTCAGGTTCCTTCCACACCCACTGTGGGACCACCCAGGCAGTAGATGGGCTGGTACCAAAAGGCTCCAGTAGCACAGATTCCTCTGACTAAGGGTTGCTGGACTTCCAGCCACCTGTCTGTTTCAGGATCTCAAGGATGTCTCTGAATGAGACATCTTCAGGAGGTGACCATGGGGACCCTTCACCCTCATCAAAATCTGTGTCCTCAGTGACTGATTCAGGTCAATCAATACGCTTCCTCTTGCATGGCCTCTTCTTAGGGTCCACCCTGGTGGGATACTCTGGGGAGGTAACAGAAGAAGGGGAGTACCCTGTTGGGAAGCCTGGGGTTTCAGTATTAGCTGTCCCTGTAAAGAGGATAGCTGAGACTCAAGGTGCAGAGAAGTAGGCATAGGATCCAAAGAGGGAGGCACCACCTGGGTCTGAGGTGCAAACAGAAGTCTCTCCAAAACCCTGAAGGCAGACTGTCCTGGAGAGGGACAAGACACGGATCAGAGAGGCCAAGCCTCTGATCCCTAGTCTGATCCCTAGTCCTGCTCCAAGGACAGCTGCCTGTCAGGACAGCTGCTAAAGTCAGACCTGAGCCATCCATCGTTGAGGCTCTGAGATGCTGAGATGGCTCTGAAACTCTCTGAGTCGACTGCAGCACCTCGGGCCTGATTGGGAAGATTCGGCTCAGAGAGCTGTCTGGATCCGACTGAAACGAAGAGCTCAGAGCAAGTCCCAGATCTAGGGATACCAAAATCCTCTGATCCAAAAAAAGACAGTGCCAGATGACTTGGATCCAAGGAGTCAAAGGAGAAATTGGTAGAGGAGTAGTGGATTCATGGTCGTCCTGACCAGATGGGATAGGAGCAGAGGAAAAGGCAGGTTGGTTCTGCATCGAGAGGATCTTTCTTACTAGACTCTCTACGTAGTCTTCACTTCTGGATGAATGAGTGGACAGAGCCGATGGAAACTTTGGTCTTTCTGAAAAGGGGGGAAGGCACTCTTGATGGAACCAGGTCCACCAAAGGAGAGTACCTTGTTATAGGCAGAGTCGGTAAAGTGGATATCTGATCCAACGTCTTTGAATCTTACGACTCTCTACTTTTCAGAGGCTTCAGATCCAAGGAAGCAGTCAGATCTGAGGACTTATATTTGGACATAGACAAATCTGAATAAAGGGCTGAATCCAATAATCTTTACTTATTCTTCGTATGATCCAAAAGAACTATAGGAAGTGAAGAAGTTCTTTTCATTGATTTTTCTGACTACCTGGAGGATGCAGAAGAGGTATTCTGAGAAGGGCTGTCTTTTTATGTTTTTCTTTGCAAGGTCCAGATATAGCTTCATCAAAAGATGAAGGCAAAAGTCCCTTCAGAATAAGGTTATTCCTGCGATCTACCGATGCCCTAGGGTTAAAAGCGTGGCAGATCACGCAATTCTCTTGCAGGTGGAGAGGGCCTAAGCAGAAAACACACTAAGTGTCAGAGTCAGACATAGGGATCTTCTGACTGCATTTTCCACATTTTTGAACCCAGCTGGGCTCTTTTCCTTCTCAGCCATCACCAAAACAAAAGGCTAAACACAAGCACAACCACAACAACAGAATTACAACTTTTAATGGAGTTTTTTCTTTAAACCAAATAGAAAGAAAGAGAGGGAAGAAAGTACCAATAATGGTACTAAAGACTACGATAAACGAAGAAAAGGGGGTTACTAACAATAGCAACCAGAAATACTGTGAACGGTAAAAAGGAGAAAGAGCAGAGATTCGCTGGAAGAGTAAAGGAGAAAAATTAATCAATGAACACAAAAACCTTCTGTTAAAATAGGTTACAAGTAATTGAATATAAAAAAATTAAGTTTTTAAAAGCTACTTATCACCCAAGCTCGAGAGAACAACAGACCATATCTTTTCACTGGAAGCAGCAAATGAGATCTGAGGTAATAGGGTGGTGCATTCTGGGTAGGGGAGAAGCTCGAGAGTTCCAGGTTGCCATGAGCTTTTACAGAGGCTGAGCTGCATCTGAGGGCTCAGATCCAAGCTAGTCATTCGAGGACAGAATGAAAATTGACAAACATCAGATCTCAATTTATGACCCAGGAAAGTCACTATGCCTGTCTACATGAACTGGAATCATTCAGTATTAAACTCAATTCCATTTTCCTAGATGATTTAAACTATCCAAACTGGGAATACTACACAACCACTACTGCACAAGCACAGAAATTCCTGGACGTTGTCAACGCAAACACCCTGGAAGAATTAGACTACTCATTAGGGGGATCATCATCTTGGATCTTGTCTTTACTAATACAAAGCATCTTGCACCATCCCTTGTGTATCATCATTTGTTAGGTCAGCATCTTGCACCATCCATTGTGTATTATCACCGTTAGTTAGGTCTGACCATAAAGCCATCTCATTTGAAATAAAACTTGAAACCAGAGGTGCCTTCCACCCAATGTATCTTTAGAATTTTTTTTTTTTTAGACAAACTACCTACTCCTAAGTGACACAGTGGCAAACTTCAAATGCCCACCAAACCCAATTAACACGGTTGAAAACACGAAAAGATACACCACCACATTATACCACAATATAAACAGCTGCAGAGATGAAGCTGTACCCTGTAGAAAAAACTGCAGGGCAAACCTCAAAAAAAACTTCCTTGGTGGAACCATAACATCAAGAAGCATTACAATAAGAGAATTTTTATCAAAGATGAGAGGAGTAAATTTCCATGATGACACAGCCCTCATTACTGAAACAAACAAGCAACTCAGGGGCTTAATAAAATCCACCAATGCCAAGTTTGAGGCTAAAATAGCCAACCAAGCCAAAGAAAATCACAAGGTCTTTTTTCACTCATGTTCAATAATCTCAGAAGCACAATGTAGCAATAAGTTGAGCTAAATGTGAATGCTGTTACCTATAATGAGGCTGAAGATATAGCAAGCCTACTAGAGATAAATTCAGGACAAACTTACCCTCCATCTATCCCATAAGACAAAAGTCCTAAAAGCGCTATCAAAAGATAAAAATTCTGCAACAATGGGCCCTGACAATAACCCTGGAAATATCTCAAATAGCATGAAGCATGATTTAGCCACCTCCCCATTAACACTGTTCAACCTCAGCCTCCATACAAGTTTTGTACCAAATGGCCGGAAAAATGGCTACAGTCATTCCCTGAATAAGGGAGGACGTTCCACAGGCAGGCAAATTACAGACACACAAGTCTGACCAGCCTCATATGCAAAGCCATGGAAAGACTTATCATGGAAATAATCAAAAGGGTATAGGGAAACTCCAAACAGTGGATCCCTCCTACTCAGGATTCGTCAAGGGCAGGTCATGCTTAGTCAACCTGATGGGCTTTTTTTGGATGAAGGTAAAATGGGACACACCACATGCCAAGGAATCCCCCACTTGGGTATAGTGGAAAAGCTAAATAAACTGGGAGTAAACCTCTACTTCACATGCTGGATTACCAAATGGCTCAAAGACAGGATGCAGGAGATCAAAACAGGGGAAGTTACCTCCACAAAGAGCCCAATCACCAGTGAAGCCTCCCAAGGTTCACTGCTGGGAATTCTCCTGTTTGGCATCTACCTCTCTGAAGTAAAAGCCAATACCAAAGGGCTTTGGCTAACTAAGTATGCAACTGACGACAAGCTGACAGCAGTCACTGAATCTTCAAATGACATGGTTTATCCCAAACAAATAACTGGTGCCAGGATCAGGGACTGAACAATGCCAAAACATGGATTATACCTTTTGCGAAGTCATTTACCCTGGGGAACTACCACACTAACAGTACGCCGCGAAGGACTGACCCAGTTGCTCGGGATTTGGGAACTTGGGTGGACAGTGAACTAACTTTTGACTATCATGAGAAAGTCGTTCTATATTGTACAGCTTATAAATAAAGGAATTCTGTCAAGATCTAGTGATGTCATTGTCCACATTTACTTTTACTCAGCCCTCATTAAGCCAGTCATTCAGTAAAATGACCCCTTTGGCATCAAATACTTAGTCTAAGAATCAAAACCTCTTCGGCAACATGAATAGAATGGTTTTGGCAGGGACAGGTATATCTTTCAGAGAAGAGCACTACTCTGGAACAGACACCCCATCCATGTAAAATAAATCTCATCCCTGTCTACATTCAAGTGCAACTTGGATCTATGAATGGGTAATAGAAAATGTACCCCAGGCCTGGTCCCTGTACTACTAAATGGACAGAAGCAGCAACTAAATGCTTTATCCCATATACAGGTTCCTTCACCTTATTTATGGTACTAGCCCTGTTATTCTTATTAAAGGGTAACCTATAATTATTGACCAGGGGATAGGTATGGACAATCTAAAAATAGCACCTAAAGGAAAAGTAACTAGGCTTAAAATGGCCCACAAGGGCAGCTAACCTAGTACTTACCTATGAACCTACAAACACAATAGTTTGCAAAAAAAAAAAAATCCCTGTGCAAAATTCTGCCACTCCTACTCGGGATCACTAACAGAGTAGAAACAGTGTGTTTTCTGTTTCATTTTAGATCAGACATCTGCCCTTACTATGTAACGGTGCTCTGAGACCTGATGTACCTTTAAAGTACCAGGAACGTCTTCCTTATCTAGGATTTGAGGCATGAGATCTGGTTTTCCCTTCTAAGTCAAAGAGGACGGGTGATCAATCATAATGGACAAGAGAGACTTCTATGCCATACTGGCTTTTTACAGGGTCGTGAGATAGGGAACAACAAGAGTAGAAGCAGCTGTACAGTCCATGGTCTCATCAAGGAAGACAACAGAGATATCTGGGGAGAACTCCATAGCAGTCTTCTGCAATCTACGCTTCATCTTTTTCAGTGAAGCGAAGTCTGCTATCGAGGACTCAGATGCCATCTTAACCTGAGCAGGGGCTTTCAGTTTCTGACTCTCAAGATTTACTTCCAAAGATGATCATGACAGTCTTGGGCACAAACACCTGACAACCGTGGTCAGTACCCACAAAAAAAAAAAAAAAAACAGTGTGGTGACCTCTGTGTAATCTACCTCCCACAGTCACAATGCCCTCTCTTTGATGACATGTACAAAACTTATGAAATACAAAAAGAGAAACAGGAGGATCCCCAGCAGGGGTACTTATCTGCCCAACAGAAAAGGAAGAGGAAGAATTGTATAGCTGACAAACCTGTGCTGAAGCGAAAGTTCAGGTCTTGGCTGATGGCAAGAAAGTTCTGAGGTACCTTATGTCCATACATCTTTTATGTACCTCTATCTCATTTGTGCTGTCATACTTCAGACGCATGTCATAAGGGAAGGGCACCCAGACTTTTGCATGCTGGCTGGATGCATGGTTATCCTTGACAGGATATCCCCTTGCAATAATACTGCAACAGGGATCATGGAAGGGCATCATCTCACAAAAACACTGGAGAACCATATGCACATTCACCTATGTAGCATGTAGATTCCTCCTTCGACACCAGGAAGAGAATCTTTTTTCTACTTGGCTAGGTAGGATTTCCCCGTACTTGGCTTCCTACCGTCTCTCCTGATACCTGGCACATCTCTGAAATAAAGGTGTCCAAAGGGATACAAGGTCATATCCTCCAAGCTGACAGACTTAGGGTGGACAGGCTGGGATGAATATAAGGACCCACTGCTCTGACAAGAAAATGACGAATCCAAATCCAGCTCCAAACAAGTGACAAGTGGAGTACCTCAGGGTTCAGTCCTGGGACTGCTCTTGTTTGGCATCTACTTCTCTGAAGTACAGGATAACACTAAGGGACTCTGGCTAACAAAGTTCGCAGATGACTGCAAACTGGAAGCCATTACTGAATCTCCAAATGATGTGGATATTCTACAAAAGGGCCTTACAGAAACAGATGCTTGGTGCCAGAGCCATGGGCTCAGGCTCAATGCCAAGAAATGTATAGTTATCCCCTTTGGGAAAAAACATGTACCTGTGAATTACCACATAGGTGGCAGCACACTAAACACCGAAAGTGTGATAAGAGACTTAGGGACACAGGTGGACAGTGGTCTCACCTTCGACAACCACATCGCCACAACAGTCAGGAAATCCTTCTATGTGGCAAACCTCATCACGAAGGGCTTTTCATCCAGAAAAAAGGAGGTCATTGCCCTACTGTACTCATCCCTCATTAGACCCATTATAGAATACAACGCCCCGTTTGGTATGTACCTCTCAAGACATCTGCAACAACTGGAAAGGTCGCAGAAATATCTCACTAAAGGAATCACAGGACTAAAGCAGATGCCCTAAGCTGACTGCCTTAAAAAACTCCAGCTATACTCTGTCGCATATCGTCTACTCAGAGGCAATCTCTTCTTAACATACAAGGCCATGTCAAACCTAGAGCTGTTGGACATGCTGCACTTAAAGAAATCCCAATCCCTTAGAGCCACATGCTCCAGGGATCTAAACCTTGTCATCACAATAAACAAAACATGCTGGAGGGATAGGTTCCTGACCCAGAGACTCCTCAGACTCTGGAATAGACTGCCCATACATGTCAAGCAGAGCACCTCTTTGGCCCTCTTCAAAAGGAACCTTGACGATTGGATGGGAGAAAGGAAATTCACCCCGGGGATCACGTCACTCGCCCTGCTAGACAGGGGTCCAGGGAAGTAAACAGTGTGGGAAGAAATAACCAAGGAATTGTTATGGCTAGGCTTGTATAGGCCATAGGGCCGATAGCCTAGTACCAACCTATGAACATACTGTGGCAACAAAAGACATGGTAAAAGCTGCTACAACCAGTTACTTGGCCAGAAGAGCTCAACCAGTACCATAGATGACTTCTCCTCCATTGCTGGCTCATCCAAGTACAGGAAAAGCACACAAAAACAGATCTCTCTCTAGTTTAGGGAGGAGGAATCTACTACCCAAGCATTCCTGTGAGGTTGTTCTGAGCCAAAACTGTAACTATCCCAGCTTAATAATCAAAAGATGCTCAGCAGCTGGTATCTTTCTCTGCTACTACAAAATACAATTGTTTTTCTAGATGGTGAGACATGCTAGAAGCCAAGAGAAACTGTGGCCTCTAAGGGTGCACTGCCAAAGGCTTTGGCTATAGCAGACATCAGGCCAAAGAAATGGGTGAGCACATCCATGCTACTGACATCCTCAAACCGTGGTCCAGTAAAGGAATCTCAAAGACTCCATGGTCTCCCTGTGCTTTCCTGTTTCTTTACTGGACGGCATAATCGTGAAACTCCCAGTGGAGTCTCTGACAACATGGTGGGCTTATCCAAGAAGGCAGACAGTCTGTTCTTGTCTGGGTAGGTCTGAATGGTTAGACATCTTGCCCTAATGGCCCTGAGCCTGACACCTTGGCAAATAGTATAAGCACCAACATGTTTGAACCCATGAAAAGGGATGCACTGAACACCATAGAGATATCTACATACTTTTTACACAAAAGGACCAGGCAGAAAACATCAGAATATAAAGAAATGTCCTTAACAGGGTACGTACCTGTACTGCTTTTTAGTCATAACCTAAACCATATGGACTTGAGAACAAACTCGGTATTCAGCAAACAAGAAAGAACTGAAGATGACAAGGTCTATGCCACTATTACATCAGGTATGTGAAGATGCCTGAAGTAAGGTGATGACGGCCCATCTGTAGGGGAAGGAAGCTTAGCTTTGAAAGTCTGGCTGTATATCTGACCCCAGTCTGACAACAGACTTCCTTAAGGTTATGAAAGCAACAGGGATCCACAGGAAGACCAGCACAGTTTTCTCTGGGTGGGAACAGATGGTTGCTTCTTTGTCTCAAGATGTACTCTCTGAAAAATGCTGATGGTTTCTCAAGGTAAACTGGAACTTGGAGAGTTCAGTGAGAAGCCCAAGTCAGTCAAGGTGAATAGAAACATGGAAGTAGGTATCCTTTGGTCCAACATGACTAAGACAGTTTTGTGACAAAGTAATAGGAAGGCTGCCTGAAAAGGAACATTTTGAAATTTGAGATCCTCAGAAATTTGTTCAGTTCAAACGGGTCCAAACTTACTCCCCAGGGACCATCTTTCATAGGGCTGGGTTTGAGAAAAAGTCACAAAAACTCATCCCTTCTTCCACTGTAAGGACGACTTCTGTGGCACCACATCCAAATGTAACCATCTGTAGGAAGACTTCTGGAACCAAGGCAGTCAATCTTAGGGGACCAAGGGCATTTATGTAAAAGGACTGAAAGGCCTTTAATTCTAATTCTAATTTGTAAACCTGGGAAATTATCCACTCCACCAACCTGTTGGGTGTCAGGCAGAACCAAATGCCTGCTACCGAAGAAGCGAGAGGAAAGCAAGGGAAAAAAATGCAGTTAGGTGACCAAGTCAGCGCTGGCCAGGGAGCTCCTAGGCAGGAAGGATAAGAGATTTTCCATCACTTCTTTACCCACCCCCTTTTTTTTAAATCAAAAGATGTACTTTTCTTGCATTGTTGTACAAGTACGGTCTACTACTGTGTAAAAATGCCACTGTTATGTTAGATAACTCTTGCTGTACCTGGGTGTGGGTAAAAAAGCTGTTTCACCAATCCCATTATTGTACCCTTTCCTCTAAGCATATGGAAACTGTGAAAAAAGTGGTCCATACTGAAGATCCTTATCAGCTAAAAGCTGCCCCTTTATGTCCTGTGCCAATTTACTTGCTCTGTCATTTACAGTCACATTCAGAATGTCTGATATTATATCCTCTAATTATCTGAGTCTCTCCTTGATACTTCATAATAATCACTTGGCAAGTTACAGCCGTGAATACAAGGGTGTCCAAAACATGCAATTTTTTTTTTTTTTTTTTAACAAAACAGTCCATTACTATACTTTCCTTTTCATAAGTCAGCACATTCACATCTGCAGCTAGCACTGATCTCTAGGTGGATCACAGAGGGCTACAGGCTTACTAAACAGGTAACTAAACTCATCAGGCACTCTACAGTATGCATCTTGTTTCTTTGGTGCTGGTGAAGAATTAAGGGCCAGAAGTGTCACCTGAAAAGCATCACCAAATGCAGACTGAAGGAAGAATGTGGATGGGAGGGTTACCAAGGAGCTTCAGCTCTTCCATGCACACCAAATCCAAATACCTCTTTTGTATTCTGAAATTTCAGACTTCCCACCTTAAAATGTTCTTTCATTAGATTCAATGTGTCCCCAAAAACATGCCCTTATTCAGGGAGCCTGAACATACAGTTTTCTTGTTTTCAGTACTGTACACTAGAACCTCCCTTCAAAATCTGATTCCAATGAGTCTACTACAGGACATTCTTTTCTCTCTCTCTCTCTCTTTTTTTGGAGGTGAAGATTTTTTTTTTCAATTAGTGATGAGCAATGGTAGAAAAAAAAATAGCCACAGTCAAGTCCAGGGAAGACTGTGGTTCCTTCCTTCTTTAGAATGTGTGGAATCAGACAGAGGCAGGCATTTCTTTTAATAAATGAATCTATCAGTGTGAGTTTCTGCTGTACTGCTGTGAAGAACAGCTGGATCAATTAGCTCCCTGGGCTAGTGGTATGAACCAGCATCCCAACCCCTCAGCTCTTCAAGTGAAGAGCAAAAAAAAAAAAAAGCACTTCACTGTAATATGCTGTATCTGATCGGCTTATTACAGTTAGAGCTACATACCTCTGCCCCCCCCAGCAAAAAAAAAAAAAAAAAAAAAGAGTTGTTCCTTCTACTGGTGTCCACACTCCCACCTAACAGCCCCAGCCAGTCAAGTGCCATTTCTGTGCCCTGCCCTCAACCCTTCTTTTAATATATATATATTTTTTAAATAAAAAAAAAAAAATGCACTTCTTTTAAAATGTATCAAACCATGAGCAACAGTTTATACCTGCCTACCAGGAGTGCTTTAACAGTAATGTGTTAGTTTAAAAAAAATTATTTTTAACCTGTAGCAAACAGCTGCTACAGTTTATACCCTGACTGCATGGAGTGATACAGCCCTCAGGTTTTAGTAAGAAAAAAAGTGTTTAAAAGACAATATTACACTAAAAAGCGATCAGGATTGGCTGGTTGCGCCCACAACACTTTGTGCTCAGGCATGTTGCCCTTCTCACCCTGCCCTAGCTATGCTGCTTTGTACTTCTCTTCAGCTGTGGTCTGGTGGACCTCAAATGAAGACCTGATGAACTGAAAATTAAAAAAAAAAAATGCCGCTCCAGTGCCATGGAATTTACTGCGGATGCACGCAACTAAAGATGGAATGGGCTGCTTTCCCTTATCTATCCAGTATTATTCTGATACTTGCAATGTGACAAGACCAGCTCACTGAAGGACATCCAAGCAGATGCGGGTATGGCCAGCTGCAAAAACATACACTTGTGACTAGTCCCACCATTTATAAATTCTCCTGCAGCAAGAAACCCTGTGATGAAATCTATTGATCTGTGAATTAAATTAACTTACAAATGCAGCAGCAGGGCATTTACTGTTGGCCAACACATGGAATTTTAATTTACTGACTATTTAAAAAAAAAAATAAAAAAATCCACCATACAGTCCTTTAAAGCCAGACTGCTGGCTCCCCACCCTCCAAACACTCTCCTGTTTCTGTGTACAATACAGGCAAGTAGGCTTTTCTTTTACATCACTTGTGACCACTCCAATCACATCACTCATCATGTCACATGAGCTAATTCAGCATCTCTAGAAGCCACTTACAGTGCAGTAGACAGTATAGGTTGTTTGGTCAGATATGTTGGTTTGTTCCTTTTCCCAGTTGTGTCTAGCCCAGATAAAGCCTCTGCTTTACTGATGGTGAATCAATACTGGCCAGCATAAGTTCATGAACAGAAGGAGCTGTCAAGTCACGCCTGATACAGTTTTATGACTAGGTTAGAGGCGAACGTCACAAGGGAAGCTCTAACTGACCTGGTCTGCCTGGACATAAGACAGATCTTTGAATCACTCCTACACAGTAGGCTAACAAGAAAAATGAAGGGATTTGGGCTAGTATAAAAAATGAAAAAAATGGATAGCTACAAAATTGAATGGCAGGATAAAGAGTGCTGCAGTGGGAAAGAAATTCAGAAATTACAAAAGTGATTAGTGGAGTAACCCACAGGTCGGTTCCTTTTCAGTGGATGTGTCAGACACGTCTGACTAGAGAACAGAATCAACCTTTTTGCAGATGTCACAAACACAGGAACAGCAGTGGGGGAAAGGCTGAACAAGTGGGCAGAAGGGTAGAAGTTAAGGATGAATGCTAACAAACGCAAAATACTGCACTCAGGCCACAACAATCCTGTACTGAAGTTATCAGCTGGGGGAGAGGAAATGATGGCAACAGGGAACAAAAACGGATCTGGGGCATTGATCTCACCTGGACTGGACCACCAAGTGTAGAGACAGAATGCAGTGAGAGCAGCCAACAGAATTGTGGGGTGCATCCTCAGTGGAAAGATTCTAAAAGCAAAGAGGAAATGCTTTCACTGTACTGGGCCTTGGTAGGACCATCCCTTGAGTACTGCATGTAGTTGCTGAGGCCATTTAATGAAGGTAATATCAGGCAGCTGGAAGAAATCCAGAAGAGGGCTACCAGAAAGATCCATGGGACAGAGGGGAAGGGATATGCCCAAAGGCTAGAGAATCAAAACGATACAGCAAAGATCTTACCTGCCAATCTACCCTAGATTGGATCCTAGTATCCCACCCTACCAATTACCCCTCTCCCAGTACACTCTCTAGCTCTCTGAGCAATCATCTGCCAGCTAATTCCCTTAGAACAAACTCCCAACAACTAGAGTACACACTGTAAAATCAGCTAGGAACTCAATTCATTTTTGTCAGCATAAATTCAACAATTTCCTACATGAAATAGATTGGACACCCCTTAAACAACTACCTCTTAATGATGCTGTACTATTACTTTAATAACACCTTCCTTCACATACTTAATACCCTAGCTCCCATTTGTATGAAAAGAATCAAAAAGAACTCTAAGGAATGTAAACACCTAATGAAGCAAAGGAAAGTACAGTTTTGTACCTACCATAAATGTAGATGTCCGATAGGCATGCATCTGCAGTCCTTACAAATGGGTTGTCCTGTCGTCAGGCAGCCCTTCGGTCGGCCGGATTCCAAAGTCTGGGTCTGGCCTCGGCTGATGTCGCACTTCACCCGACGTCATAGCTGCAGTTATGCGGGTATAAAGGTATCAGCCGACGCCATCTTCCTCAGTGTTTCTTGCCCCAGATGCCAGGTACCCTCTAGGAAGGCTAAATTTGGATAATTGCAAAAGTTTCCAAATAAGAGAGAGCAAATAAAAATAAACATGTATATACATATATACAAACAAATACACCATAATAGATTCCCCCAGCTAGCTAGAAGATGGGTAAATACCCCAGGAGTACCTCAGAGGGGAAGGTGGGAGGGTAATCCTGACTGCAGATGCATGCCTATCGGACATCTACATTTATGGTAGGTACAAAACTGTACTATGTCCTTCAAGGATGCATCTGCAGTCCTTACAAATGGGTAGAATACCATAGCCAAACTGGGGGAGGAGGAGTAATAAGATTATTTATGGTGTAGTTAAGATCCCTTGCAAAACAGCAGTGGCAAAACCTGCTCGGGATCTGGAGTATAAGGGTAAATTATAATGCTTGGCAAATGTATGCACGGAGCTCCAAGTAGCAGCCTCTAAAATGTCTTTGGTAGCCACTCCTCGTAGAAAACCTGTGGTAGTGGCTGTAGCCCTTGTAAAGTGAGGTCTGATGTTTTCTGGAGTTTTCTTCCCATGGTAAGAGTAACAAAATCTAATGCAATTTCCTATCCACTTAGAGATTGTCTGTTTTGAAATTGCTTTTCCTTCCATTCCTGTTGCATATGCTACCAGTAGCTGGTCAGTTTTTCTATTGCTCTTGGTCCTGTCCAGGTAGTAACGTAATTGTCTATGTACATCCAAGGTATGCAACAGTCTTTCTTCCCTGTTCTGTGGGTTGGGGAAGAATGTAGGCAGGTGGATAGCTTGGTTTAAAGATACCCTGGAGACCACCTTTGGCATAAAAGTAGGATTAGTTCTCATGGACACTCTATCTTGATGGAAGATCAGGAAGGGCTGTACTGCCATTAATGCCTGTAGTTCTGAAACCCTTCTTGCTGAAGTGATTGCAAGCAGGAAAGCAGTTTTCCATGATAAGTACTGTAATTCTGCTGTTGCTGCTGGCTCGAAAGGAGGGAGTGTCAACTTTTCTAGCACAAAGTTCAAGTCCCATGCTGGCAATGGTGGCTTCCTAGGTGGTTTTACATTTTTAATTCCTCTCAGAAACTGCCTGAGCAGAGGATGTGAGAAGACTGGAGGATCCAAGTTGTATTCTGCTGAAATAGCTGATGCATGAATCTTAATGGAAGAATAGGACAGGCCATTGTGGAAGAGCTCTGCCAAGTATTCCAGGATGTTGGCAATGCTTACCAGTGACACATTTTCTCCTTTTGCAGTACTCCAAATGAAATATCTTTTCCATTTTGCTGAATAAGTTTTTCTTGTTGAGGGTCTGCGAGCCTCCAAGATAATGTCTTTAACCCTTTGAGGTAAATCTGGGTTATTTGGTCTTATGCAATGTTCCAGGCAGCCAGCTGCAGTGTTTTCAGGTTTGGATGCAGGGTTTTGAAGTTGCTCTGTGTTAACAGTAAGGGAACTAGGGGCAGAGGCCATATTTGTTCCCGAGACATACTCCTCAGTAATGGGTACCAATGTTGCCTTGGCCAGTCTGGAGCTATCAGGATGATCCTTAGACGGTCTTCTTTGATCTTCAATAGCACCTTGTGCATCAAAGGAAGAGGTGGGAATGCATATGCTGTCAGGTTTTTCCAACTGAAAGATAGGGAGTCCACTTTCCAAGCAAGTGGGTGGTACGTCCTCGTGCAGAATTTTTTCAGTTGGTGATTGTGTGGGGATGCAAATAAGTCTATTTCTGGTAGTCCCCATTTCCCTGTAATGGTTTTGAAGATGTCCGGATGCAGCATCCATTCGTGGGCATCCGTGGTAGTTCTGCTTATTATGTCTGCTAGTATATTTTCTTTTCCTGGCACAAAAATTGCTTGTAACTGAATGTTGTAGCTCAGGGCCACATTCCAGAGGTCCATTGCCATCCGGCATAGAGGGTATGAATGTGTGCCTCCCTGTTTGTTGATGTACCACATAACTGTGGTGTTGTCCATCCTTATCAACAGTTGACCCTGTCGAAGGAATGGTCTGAATGTCTGTATTGCCAGTTTTACTGCCAGCATTTCCTTTTGATTTATGTGTAGGTGCAGTTGGTCTTGAGTCCATAAGCCTTGTATGCACTTGTCCAGCATGTGCGCCCCCCAACCGAGGTCTGAGGCGTCTGTTGTGATGGTCTGGCTTGGCTGAGTGTTGTTGAAGGGCAGTCCTTTGTTTGATTGACAGGCCTGAGCCCACCATTGGAATTCTTGCTTCAGGCATGGAATTATTGGAATTTGGGTTTCTAGGCTGTGCTTGTGCTGAGACCATAAATTCCTTAGGTACCACTGTAACTTTCTCATATGTAGTCTGGCATGTGGAATCAATATTATGCAGGATGCCATGTAACCCAGGGCTTGCAGGACTTTTCTTGCTGTTAGCTGGTTCTGCTTTGTTAATGCCATGAAGTAGAGAGGGAGTTGCTCCTGTTTTTCTAATGTTAGGAATGCCATTTGTTTTGATGTGTCCAGCTCTGCACCCAAGAAGGTTATCCTTTGGGATGGTATCAGTCTTGACTTTTTTATATTGACTGTGTATCCCAGGCCTTGCAGTAGATGAATGACCCTTTTCAAGTCTTTTGTTAATGTGTTTTTGTTGTCCGCTTGTAACAGGCAGTCGTCCAGGTAAGGGTAGATTTGAATCCCCTGAAGCCTGCAATGAGCAATTACTGATGCCAGGCATTTCGTGAATACTCTGGGCGCAGTAGATAAGCCAAAGGGCAATGCTGAGAATTGATAATGCTCTGATCCTGCAAGAAATCTGAGGTATCTTCTGCAATTTGGTCGTATGGGGACGTGCAGGTATGCCTCCTTGAGATCTAGAGTTACCAGCCAAGACTCCTTGCCCAGCATGGGAAGAAGTTGCTGTAGGGTCAGCATTTTGAAATTTGGAACAATGAGGTATTGTTTAAAGCGGACAGGTCGAGAATAGGTCTCCGTTGGTTTTCTTTTCTTGGTACCAGGAAAAGTCTGGAGTAGAATCCTTGCCCTTGTTCCATAGATGGCACCCTTTCTACAGCTCTCATCCTTAGTAAGTGAGTTATTTGTTTTAGAGCTTCTGTCTTCTGATTTGGAGGTAGGTTTGGCATTCCTCTCTTCCTTGGTAGAGTATGGAAGTGAAACCTGTAACCTTGATCTTATAAACTTAGAAAATTGCTAGAATAAAAGGTTTTGTTTTACCGCTCCTGAAAACCAGAGATTTAATGAGGAACAGAACAAAAATGTGAGGTATAAATTCACAAGTGATGGTGTCTAGGGACTTTAGGCACTTTTTACCTGTAGCCAAGTACAGGGTTTGAGCCGGAGTCCCTCAAAGCTACCAGATGTATTCCATTGGGAGCATTTTCACATGCACACACAGACACACACACACACAGACACACACACTCTAAAAGTGCGTTCGCTGACTTCGAACCTCGATGCCTCAGCAGTTAATTCTATATAATGCCGAAGATGGTACATTCTGTCTGGCTCTGCATGGCTTAAAAAGTAAAGAAATCCTCCTGCGACAGATGCGTGGTTTAGTGGCTCAGCTCTGCAGTTGAAGAAATCCTGTGTTCTGCCCGAACGGCAGTCCTAGTGCATTTGTTCCGTAACAGTACCGTACGACTTGGCTTAAAAAGTAAATCCTCCTGCGACAGATGAATCCTGTATTCTGCCCGAACGGCAATCCTCCCAGTATTCAAACGGACGCGTGGCATGCTGATGGAGCTGACGTCATCGAGCATGTGATATCTGCTCCGAAAGCACAAAAATCTAAAAAAATAGATTGAAAAATCAGACAAAATGGGGTGCCACTCTGGAATCGTGGCGCTTCATTATTGGGACCCCAAAACTCTGTAAAAAAAATTAGTTATTCGGGACAGTTGAGAGGTCTGGTGCTGTGTCTTCTAACTCTGTCTTCTCAAAGGTTCTTCTGAAGAGGCCTCATGGTCAGCCATTGTTTCTTTCACATTAGTCTCTGATTTTTGCAGTGCTAAGTGTTCATCTAAATGGCACCTTTTATTTTTCCAGCCTTTTGTCATATTCCACCAGTAACCCCCTTAAACACATCTGAGTGTATTTTGATTTATTTTGCAGCTGAATTACTGGAAGCCATCTCCTGTACTAAGTCTGTAAATTGAACTGCTTTTTTGTTAAACAGCTGCATGTTTTTTCAGCCAGAGTTTTTTCTTCTTTTCTGGTGAGTTTTCCCTGATGTCCTTCAAGGATGCATCTGCAGTCCTAACAAATGGGTTGTCCTGCCTCAGGCAGCCCTTCGGTCGGCCCGATTCTAAAGTCTGACCTCGGCTGATGTCGCACTTCACCCGACGTCACTGCGGCTGTCAATTGGGTATAAAGGCATCAGCCGACGCCATTTTCCTCAGTCTTTCTTGCCGCGCGGTGCCCGAAGCAGAAGCTGTTCGCAAGTGCCGGTCGGTCAGATCCAGTGTTTTCTACTACCGAAGACTTCTAAAAAGCTAAGTACCCCGTTGGGGACACTTTCTTGCCTCAGCCGATGTCAGAAAAAGTAAATAATTGTTTAACTTGTGGGAAACAAATACCTCATAAGGATTTCCACTCTTATTGCCTTCCTTGCTTAGGCCCAGACCACGACGTAGCAGCTTGTCTAGCCTGAGCTTCCTTCAACCGACGGACACTTAGACGTCGGTCGGAGTTTGCGGAGGAGTTTTTTGGTCCCGCTTTTGCTTACAAAATGCCGTCGGAGACTCCGACTTCGCATTTAGCTAAAAAGCGTAAGGAAAAGGACCGACACTCGTGGTCCGCGGTTTCGGCCGAAACCACGGCTAAGCCAACCGCGAGTGTCTCGGTTTCGGCTGAAACCAAGTCCTCGGTTCTTCCTTTGGCCGAAAACATTCCTCCTGCAGCCGAGGCCTCACACAGCATGGCTGAATCTGCTACTGAAATTTCTCCTGCTGTTGCAGGCACCCAGGATTTATCAGACATTATCCCTTTGGATATATCTACTCCTGCACGTGGAGCTGCTAGGCCCCCTGCATCCATGTCTATCAAGGCTTTCTCTAGGGCTAAAGCAGCTAAATCTTCAAAGGCCTTGCCTTCTAAAACCCCCTCCCACAGGCCTAGCTCTAGTTCCCAAATGCTTAGCCTGGCAGAGGATCTCATTTCTTTGATCAGGGGATCCCAACCTCACCTGACAGGGCCTCTCATCCCCCTCCAGAGAAGAGGCCTAGAGCAGAGCCCCGTGAACCAGTTTCTACGGATTATTCTTCTGATGATTCAGAAAACTCAAATCCTCCTGAAGGCCCTTATTCTCCATATGAGGATTCTGACGCAGAAGACTCCATTCCTTCTGCCTCTCCTCCTGAGGAATTTTCTTTTGGGGAAACCTTGCATGCTATGAGGGAACAATTTCAATGGCAGGGCCAGGATTTCTCAGACTCAAGGAAACGGCTCAGGACCTTTTTGCATTTGCCACAGCATAGGCCTTTAGCCATTCCTCCAGTACTAACAGTTGTGGATGATGCATTCAATGATGCTTGTACTGCCCCTGACTCTCTTCCTCCGGCCCCTGCTAAGCCCGACAGGTACTACAGGGTCCCGGACACACATTATCACCTGTATAAGGCTCCTATTGCAGATCCTGAAACTATTTCTCAAGGCCCCAAAGCTGTAGCAACTACCAAAAACCCCCTCCCTTCTGAAAGAGAATCTAGAGCATTAGAGAGATGGGGTAAAAAAGTTTATACTTCTGCTACTCTTTCGGCTAGGGCTTTAAACTGTCAATTCCACATGATTCAGTATCAGGAATTTTTGTTAGATCAGTTAAATAAAAAACTATCCTCTCCTGAACCTATAGACCGTAAGTCCCTTCAGGATATGGTACATAACACTTAGCAGGTCAGTAATCATTCCTTAAAATGCGGCTATGATGCACTGGAGGCTTCCTTTAGATCAGCTATGACTGGTACAGTGATCAGAAGACATGCATGGTTAAAAGAGCAATCCTTACCAGACCATGTAAAGTCAAAGCTCCTGGATGCACCCATGGAGAAACTCAGTTTGTTTGGCTCCCCTGCACAACAAGTGTTAAAGAAGGTGGAGGAAAAAGCAAAATCTGTCCAAACAGTCAAGGACTTCTTACAGGTCCAGCCTCCTAGATTTAGTAGAAATTGGCCTTCGAAGAATTGGTCCTTTCCAGACACCAGAGCACAGAGAGGCAGAAATAGGCACTCAAGAGGCAGAGGTCAGTCCAGAGGTGCCTACAGGGGTCGTCAGTGGCAGCCTAACAACCAGAGAAGTACTGCCACAGATCCAGCTACTACCACTTCCACAGGACAGTCACAGTGACTTGGCTCTGATACCGCCTACCAGGGAACAACTGCAAGCACCCTTAGGCGGAAAGCTAGCCTTATTTTCAGTAAACTGGCATTACATTACAGGAGACAAATGGATTTTACAGACAATAGACAAAGGTTACAGGTTTCACTTCCATACTCTACCAAGGAAGAGAGGAATGCCAAACCTACCACCAAACCAAAAGACAAACGCTCTAGAACAAATAAACCACTTACTAAGGATGAGAGCTATAGAAAAGGTACGGTCTATGGAACAAGGACAAGGATTTTATTCCAGACTCTTCCTGGTGCCAAGAAAAGAAAACCAATGGAGGCCTATTCTCGACCTGTCCGCTCTCAACACATACCTCATTGTTCCAAAATTCAAAATGCTGACCCTACAGCACCTTCTTCCCATGCTGGGCAAGGAGGCTTGGCTGGTGACTCTAGATCTCAAGGAGGCATACCTGCACGTCCCTATTCGACCAGATTGCAGAAGATACCTCAGATTTCTTGCAGGATCAGAGCATTATCAATTCTCAGCATTGCCCTTTGGCTTATCTACTGCGCCCAGAGTGTTCACGAAATGCCTGGCATCAGTAATTGCTCATTGCAGGCTTCAGGAAATTCAAATTTATCCATACCTGGACGACTGCCTGCTACAAGCGGACAACAAGATCAAATTAACAAAAGATTTGGAAAAGGTTATTCATCTACTGCAGGCCTTGGGATACACAGTCAACATAAAAAAGTCAAGACTGGTACCATCCCAAAGGATTACATTCTTGGGTGCAGAACTGGACACATTAAATCAAATGGCATTTCTCACAGCAGAAAAGCAAAAACAACTACCACTCTATTTCAAGGCATTAACAAAGCAGAACCAGCTTACAGCAAGGAAAATCCTGCAAGCCCTGGGTTACATGGCTTCCTGCATAATATTGATTCCACATGCCAGACTACATATGAGGAAGTTGCAATGGTACCTAAGGAATTTATGGTCTCAGCACAAGCACAGCCTAGAAACCCAAATTCCATTAATTCCATGCCTGAAGAAAGAATTCCTGTGGTGGGCTCAGGCCTGTCAGTTGAACAAAGGACTGCCTTTCCACAGCCCTCACCCAGGCCAGACTATCACCACGGACGCCTCAGACCTCGGTTGGGGGGCACACATGGCAGACAAGTGCATAGAAGGACTATGGACACAGGACCAGCTGAACCTACACATAAATCAAAAAGAGATGCTGGCAGTGAAACAGGCAATTCAGACATTCAGACCGTTTCTTCAACAGGGTCATTTGCTGATAAGGACGGACAACACCACAGTTATGTGGTATATCAACAAGCAGGGAGGCACACATTCATACCCTCTATGCCGGATGGCAATGGACCTGTGGAATGTGGCCCTGAACCTCAACATTCAGCTCCAGGCCTTATTTGTGCCAGGAAAAGAAAATATATTAGCAGACACATTAAGCAGAACTACCACGGATGCCCACGAATGGATGCTGCATCCGGACATCTTCAAAACCATTACAGAGAAATGGGGGCTACCAGAAATAGACCTGTTCGCATCCCCACACAACCACCAATTGAGAAAATTCTGCACAAGGACATACCACCCACTTGCTTGGAAGGTGGACTCCCTATCCTTCAGTTGGGAAAACCTAACAGCATATGCATTCCCACCTCTACCTTTGATGCACAAAGTGCTACTGAAGATCAAAGAAGATCACCCAAGGATCATACTGATAGCTCCAGACTGGCCGAGACAGCATTGATACCCGCTTCTGAGAAGTATGTCTCGGACACACGCATGGCCTCGACCTCTAGTTCCTCTGCTGCTAACACAGAACAACTTCAAGATCCTGCATCCAAACTTGAAAACACTGCAGCTAGCTGCCTGGAATCTCACATGAAACAAAATAACCCAGATTTATCCCAGAGGGTTAAAGACATTATCCTGGAGGCTCGCAGACCTTCCACAAGGAAGACTTATTCGGCAAAATGGAAAAGATACCTCATTTGGAGTGCAACAAAAGGAGAAAATGCATCATTGGCTAACATAGCTAACATCCTGGAATATTTAGCAGAACTTTTCCACAATGGCCTGTCTTACTCCTCCATCAAGATTCATGCATCAGCAATTTCAGCAGAATACAACATGGATCCTCCAGTCTTCTCTCATCCTCTACTCAGGCAGTTTCTGAGAGGAATTAAAAATGTAAAGCCTCCAAGGAAGCCACCTCTACCTACATGGGACCTGAACTTTGTGTTGGAAAAGTTAACACTTCCCCCTTTTGAACCAGCAGCAACAGCAGAATTACAGTTCTTATCTTGGAAAACTGCTTTCCTGCTTGCAATCACTTCAGCAAGAAGGGTTTCTGAATTACAGGCATTAATGGCAGTACAGCCTTTCCGTATCTTCCATCAGGATAGAGTGTCCTTGAGAACTAATCCTACCTTTATGCCAAAGGTGGTCTCCAGGGTATCATTGAACCAAGCAATCCACCTACCAACATTCTTCCCCAACCCACAGAACAGGGGGGAAAGACTACTGCACACCTTGGATGTACACAGACAATTGCGCTACTACCTGGACAGAACCAAGAACAATAGAAAAACTGACCAGCTTCTGGTAGCATATGCAGCAGGAATGGAAGGAAAAGCAATTTCAAAACAGACAATCTCAAAATGGATAGGAAATTGCATTAGATTTTGTTATTCCTTTCATGGGAAGGTAACTCCAGAAAACATCAGACCTCACTCCACAAGGGCTACAGCCACTACTACAGCTTTCTTACGAGGAGTGGCTACCAAAGACATTTTAGAGGCTGCTACTTGGAGCTCCGTGTATACATTTGCCAAGCATTATAATCTGCCTTTATACTCCAGATCCCGAGCAGGTTTTGCAACTGCTGTTTTGCAAGGGATCTTAACTACACCATGATCTTCTTAGTGCCTCCTCCCCCAGTTTGGCTATGGTATTCTACCCATTTGTTAGGACTGCAGATGCATCCTTGAAGGACATAGTACAGTTTTGTACCTACCATAAATGTAGATGTCCGAGAGGTATGCATCTGCAGTCAGGATTACCCACCCTCCTTCCCTCTGTGGTACTCCTAGGGTATTTGCCCATCTTGTAGCTAGCTGGGGGAATCTTTTATGGTGTATTTGTTTGTATATATGTACATACATGCTTATTTTTTGTTTGCTCTCTACTGTTTGGAGTCATTTGCATTTATCCAAATTTAGCCTTCCTAGAGGGCACCTGGCATCTGGGGCAAGAAACACTGAGGAAAATGGCGTCGGCTGGTGCCTTTATACCCAATTGACAGCCGCAGTGACGTCGGGTGAAGTGCGACATCAGCCGAGGCCAGGCCCAGACTTTGGAATCTGGCCGACCGAAGGGCTGCCTGAGGCAGGACAACCCATTTGTTAGGACTGCAGATGCATACCTCTCGGACATCTACATTTATGGTAGGTACAAAACTGTACTTTCTTTTAACAGATGACTTCTTTGCTGCCATCCAGACAGTGTGCCTACTAGCCAGTAAACAAATGTCACCAAAATGAATAACTGAAGTGACTTTTTTAACCTTGTTTCCACTAAGAGAGCTCTTATCAATATTTCTCAGTCAGCTGACATGTAAAATCCAGTGAATGAGTAACATTTTTTATCACTGCTACCAGACTAAAAGTTTCACTAGCTTTAATATTTATAGTTAAGAAAAGTGTTGTGTGTGCAGTAAGTAAATTAGTTATAATTTACATTTGTTTGATGGCAGAAAGAAACGTCTCTTGAGTATGCTTTTTAAATGCATTTAATGCAGAGCTTTGGCTTTTCCCTAATGTATTCATTAAAACATGGAACACTCTGCCCCCTGACCTCAGATTACAAAACTGTACTTCTATTTTCAAAATCTCCTTAAATAATACTTATATACTAGCCATCTTTGTAACTGTTATGCACCACCCTGAAGCTTCACCCCAGTGCTAGACTTTATTCCCTTATGCCTCTGATGTTCACTGTTATTATTCTCTTCCAATACTCACTGTACATATTGTACATAATACTACTTGGTAAAAGCCTTGCAATACTGTGCTCTAAACTTTCTCATCGATTCTGTTGTACATATTGCATCTACTATGTAAAGCATGTTTCTCTATTGTTGACTTTTTTCTCACTATGTAACCAAAAATTTTCACTTTGTATCCAGAAGTGATGTATGGAGCTTTTCTCCCCAGGACTCCACTAAAAAGGACACCAGTTGTCCAGTCGGACTATCCTGATAAATGAATAAGTAAATAAAATAATGTTGCTGTTCCACCCCATCCCTACCTTCCCCCTGTCCTTTTTCACCCTTTCTGTACTGTCAGTGAATTAACTCTCCACTCATTATTGGTAGTTTATTCCTTAAGTATATGACTCACTGTGTGAAAAGTTCTTTTAGAGTTTCAAGCAGTAGTTTGTCTTTACAATCCGCTACCTCTGCCCATTTCCCTTGTGTCCTTCCTGTTCAGGTGATGTTTTCACAGCTCCCTGACATGATCTTGTACACCAGTGGCAAATCCCCATCTCTTCTGGTCTCAGTTGAGAAGACCTCTTGATTTATTTATTTTATTTATTTTACATTTGTTTACCGAGGTGGCCTGACTGGGTCTAGAGAACCCATTTTCAGCAGAGGCCTGGGGAGAAAAGCTCCACATACAGTACAATACAAATACAGTATAATCCAATACAGTGCAAATTACATTAGAAATACTATACAAAAATAAGTTGAAAGAACAAACAATGTTGCAAGATGTTAATATATACTACACATCTCGACAATTCTGTAAAGTTAAAACATTGTAGACAATAATAGTCACTCTCACCATATGTGATATAGAATAGTGTCCAAAAAATAGTACGTAGGTAGTGCACTGTGTGACATTGACTGTTATAGTACATGAAAAATAGAATGTTAGTTTCAGTTAGGAAATTAATAGCCAGAAAGTTAGTGATGCAGAAGGTAGTGAGAGGTAAGAATAGAAGCAGTACAGCCTGAGCAGTAGCTTAAGGATATGGTATAGAAACAGAGAAGGAGTTAGGAGAGCCTTAGGATTTTGCAGTTAGGCGAGCCTTACAAATTTGGAGACTGTGAGGGATTGAAATGTGACAGAAGAGGAGGATCAGGCTAGTGTGGAAGAAGAGGAAGAGCTGAGCATTAAGCAGGCTTTACGCAGGAGAAGTGCCACGTATTTATGAGATGATTTTTTAAACAGTCTTTGAAATAGGTTGGGCCAGGTATAGACCTGGTAGTTAGAGGAAGTGAATTACAAAGCATAGAGACAGTGTGACTACAGAGCGTGACCTGGTTTTCTTGTGGGTTTTTTGTCTTCTGATCGTAGGGATCGATTTGGTGTATAAGATATGACTAGATTGGTAGAGGAGGACAGGCAGTAGGCTTGAAAATAATTTTGCTCACGGTGGATAGCTGAATAAAGGCAATTTGGTTAGCGAGTTCAAGCCAGTTTAATTCTAGGAGTGGTTTACAGTCGTATGTTATATTTAGTTTGTGGAAAACTTTGTTGTAGCACTGTTCCATCTTGCTTAAGGTAGAAGTTTGTACTTTAGGATAGGGGCACCATAAAGAAGGGAGGAAAGTAGAAATGTTTTTGCAAGGGTAGTTTTGGTTGTTGCAGTAAAAAATGTTTCTATGGAAGAGTCCCAGTTTTTTATGAATTTTCTTTGTATTTTGCTGTATATGGGGGTTGAATGAAAGTTTGTCAATGATGACTCCTAGAAGTTTGGTTTCCTGCACTATTACCATGACAGTGTTGTCAGGTGCAAGGATGTTAAAATGATCAGTGACAGGGGAGGTGTTTTTGTGATGAAAGAGTACTAGTTTCATCGTCTTTGGATGAAGAAAGAGTTGGACATTTCTTAGCCAGGATTTGACTTCAATAAAAGACTGTTGAGTTTTTGAAAGTAGTTCTAACTGTGATTGAGCAGTACAGTTTATGGTGGAGTCATCAGCATATTGAATTGAGGGTCCCAGGGTGAGAGGTAGTGGGAAGGTTGTTTGTGAAAATGTTGGAGTAGGGGTCCTAGGATGGGGCCTTGAAGGGACTCCAGTAAGGTTGTGGAGAAAGGGTGAGAGTTCATTGGACCATTTCACTGCTTGTTTACGATCCTTGAGGTAGCTCTGAAACCATTTTACTGTGTTATGTGAGAAGCCTAAGTTAGACAGTGTGTTCAATATAAGGGGTGAGACACTGTGTCAAAGGCCTTGGAGAGATCAAGGAATACTGAGACTGTGTAGCATCCTGCATCTCTAGCCTTGTTCACAATGTCAGTAAAAAAATAATAGGGCTGTAGCTGTGCTGTGGCTAGGTCAGAAGGCATGTTGGGTTTTGGTTAAAATATTGTTTTGCAGTAGATATTGCATTACCTGCTGATGGATATCTCTCTCATGAATTTTGAGTATGGGTGACAAGATGGATATAGGATGGACATCGGATGGATCAAAGCAGTTGCCTCCTTTGTGGATGGGGGTGATGTGTGATTGTTTCTATATGGTAGGTACTTCTGATTCAGATAAAGACCTATTTATAAGGATATTGATTGGGTAGGCAATTGAGTTAGCGGCCAGTTTGAGGTAGTGTAGTGAAAGAGTATCAGCTGAGGTAGGGTAGGGTTTTAGTTTTTGTAGCAGTTTCTTAATGGTGTCATTGGGTGTGGGTTGAAATGAGAATGGGGTTTGTATGATGTTTTGTTGAGTGGGGGGGGGTTAACATGGTTAGTAGTAGTCAATGTTCTGGTGTTGGTATCTGAATAGGTTGAAGGGTGGGGGGGGTTAGCATTAGGGGTGTTTGCAGGTCTGATATTGATTTTATGAAGTGCTTGTTAAAGTTTTCGGCTATTTGATAGAGGGATATCAGCTGATAGGGTGTGCTCTCCATTTGTTCCAGGGTTAAGTAGAGAAGATATGGAGTGCCAACATTTACTGGGGTTGATTTTATGGTGGAATTGAAGCTGGGAATAATATGACGACTTATCTCTGTTGAGTAGATATTCTTCGTGTTTCACTATTGCAGTCATTACATTTGGGTAATCTGCTGGCAATTTGCCCTCAGTCGGCCTGATTAACAAAGTCTTGGGTCCTGTGTCGGTTGCTGTCTCTTCTTCCATGACGTCAGGTCGTCAGGGGTATAAAACATGCAGCCGACACCATTACATCAGTCTTTCTTGCTGCGCGGTAGCAGAAGCAGTTCGCAGGTGCCGGTCGGCCGACTCCTGAAATTTTCATTTTCGAGTTTCAGAACCGAAGTCTTCAACTAAAAAGCTAAGTACCCCGTTGGGGAATCTTTTTCTTGCTCCTTACCGATATCAGTAAAAGTTAATAATTGTATTACTTGTGGGAAGCAAATACCTCATAAGGATTTTCATTTGTACTGTATTCCTTGCCTAGGACCTGACCATATGACCTGTCATATTGTTTAGGTAAATTTGTAGAACATAGTATTTAATATATGAGATGATTTTATTGGTTAGTTTGAATTAATTGAGGGTATATAAGACTGTTGGTGTTTTTTGTCTAATTATCTGATGAAGTAAGTGACGAAAACGTATTGTGGATGCTGCTATCATTAATGTTTTTAGGAGAGACTTTATTGCTGGATTAAAACTGTTTTGTGAAGATTTGCCTGCTTGTGCTTACTTGGTGACATTCTATGTGCTGAAAAATTCATTTGGTAACTTACTTCAAACAGGTGGCCACAAAAACCCTGCTATATCTGCAAGACAAATTCTGCAAGCCTTGGGATTCATGGCCTCCTGCATTTTTCTAATTCCATATGCAAGGCTGCATATGAGGAAACTTCAGTGGTACTTAAAAAGTTTATGGAGTCAACATTGTCACAGCCTGGAAACAATGAATGTTAAGTTGTCTATCTCGCCTTCGTTCTTGCTGGTTGGGATCGGAGCCGATCCTCGGCGCCGACTCAGCCATCTTCAATTGCTCAAGAGCTGTTTACTGGCTCGAGGCTACCCCTTATCCCATGATGCCTAGCGATAGCTACCCAGATCTCATTTGCCGCTTCAGCTGCCAGGTGTCATTTTTCTGGCTCAGGCTCGTATAAAGTGTTTTGTATAACTTACTCTAGAGTTCAACACTTTCATTATTTTATTATTAACGTTAGTCTTGTTTTGTGATAGTTAGTGTTTAGTTGTAGTATCCCTTCTTTTTCTTGTAGAACTCATTTAACTTAGAGAGTTCTCCCCCACCCCTCCCCCCTACCTCTTCTTGTCAGGGTTAGCCGTTTAAGTTAGAGGCCTTCCTTCTACCTTTCTCTCATAGGCTAGCCATTTAAGTTATAGGCTTTCCTATTTACAAAAAAAAAAAACTTTTTTGTGTAGAATGTATATTGCTTCTGGTAGTTGTTTTCCTTCTTTAAGGATGTCAAAGGAGTCCAAGGTTTCTGGGTTCAAGAAGTGTGACTCATGCTGTCAGAAAATGTGTCTGACAGATGGACACACTTCTTGCGTCTATTGTTTAGGCGCTGTGCACCTGCAGGACTCTTGTTCTATATGCCATGCCTTTAGTCCAAGAGTCCTGCAGGAGCATAAGAATAAGCTTATTCTTAGAGGTCTTTTAAAACCCCAGGATTCACCAGCCAAGAGCTCTCAGCCTGTGAAATCCTCTAAACCCACCAAGCCATCGGCTCCAAGTTTGGAGCCATCTTCGGTTCAGATTTTTCCTTCCACTTTGGTTCCGGCTGGCACCAACAAGACAATCTCCCCGTCGGCTCCATCAGAGACTTCAGAGCCGTCGCGGAGCCACAAGAGGCTGAGGTCCCCTTCACTAGAATCGGTGCATTCAGCTACTCGGTCTCCTTTACTTCAGAACGAGCGTAGTCACCGATCCTCTCACTCCTCTTGATCCTCTAGGCTGTCTGATCATGATGTGGAGAGAGTGGTCAGTAGGTTGCTAAAGTCGCAGGCACTTGCCAAGATGTTGTCCAGCCCTCCTAAACAGGTGTCTGCTCCGTCCACTTCTCTCGATGTTCCTCCTCCGACTCCAATGAGTACGGAGCCGGGGTTCGGGTAGTGGAACCGTTGGCTCCGATAACTCTATCTCCTTTGGTTCCAACGTCGGCTCCAATCCCCTCGGTGGTGCTGTCCGTCGAGGGATCTGGGTGCCCGGGACTCCCTCGTCGGCTCCGAGGGGGCGAGTGGCATCCGGACCCTTGTCCAACCCAGTTCTCCCTCTCAGAGCTTCGGCGCAGGTGAGCTCGGCTCCTACATCGGCCTCGGAGCCATCTCCCTCAGTGCGGAGAAAGATTTCTATTTCCTCGGAACCGGAGCTTTCTCTGCATCGTGGCAGGGACGCCTTCGATGTCATGAGGAGTGTGCTGGCCACTGAGTCAGCTCCACTATCAGCCCCACCGGCTCCATCCCCTGTAGTGCCTGTGCCATCCTCTGCTCCTCCTCCAGGCCCCAAGTGTAGGGAACCGATGCTCCAGGACACCCCATTGGGTGTTTTCTCTTCTTCCGAGGCCTCCCCTGATCATTCAGAGGAGCCTCCGCATTAGAAGAAGTGCAAGAGGAAGCACATTGACTCCCCAGGGTCTGTCACTTCTGATACAGACTTAGATGATTTGGAAGGGTCCCCGAGATCCCCCTCTGAAGATATTTCCTTCTCGGACATCCTAGAAATGCTTAAGCAGAGGGGGAACTGGAATCCCCTAGCCCCTACCCAGGATGAGTCTGTATTTCTGGATGCTTTTGGTTCCAGACCTTCCACCTCCTGGGTTTCTTCGCCTTTCGATCCACTTATGGCAGTGGTGGCTCGAAAGGCTTGGTCATCTCCGGATACAGTGGAACAAACTCCGAGGAGACCTGGTAAATTCATCACAGCACACCAGGATAAGCAATTCCTTACTAAAGGTGTTCCTGTTGATGCCATGGTGGTAGCAGCAGCCACCAAAAAAGAGTTAGCAGAGACCTCTTTGTCTGTCCATCCTCCTAACAAGGAGTCTAGGACGATGGACAGATATGGGAAGCGAATGTTTGCTTCAGCGAACTTCTCTATGAGGTCACTTAACTACTTATGTCATTTTACCCGGCTTCAGAGGGATCTCCTTAAAGAGCTCAGAGATACCCTTCAAGATCCATCAGCTGAGGGAGCTCAAGCTAAAGTAGCTTCCCAGCTGGCGATGCTTAATTCTGTAATTAACTCCTCCATGAGGCTCATTTCCTATGCAGCCGATGGTGTGAGTAGAGCCGCAGGTACGGGTGTGGCCCTTAGGAGACATGCATGAATGCGGCTGTGTAACTTTGCGGAACCCTTTCGAGCGTCCTTCACCAACACCCCCTTTGATGGTTCCTTTCTTTTTGGACCACAGGTGAAAGACACTTTGACTAGGTGTGAGCAAGAAGGCAAGACTCTCTCTGCCATGGGAGTCTGTTTTTCCACTCCCGCTAGACCTTACCCCAAAGGTCAGAAGAGTGGCAAGATGTGGTTCCGAAAATCCCAGGGAGCCTTGCCTGACACACGTAGTGATTTTTCCTCCAGAGGCAGAGGAAGAAACAATAATAACAGACGCTACCCTTGTGGCAGAGGGGGTCCGCAGAACCAGGGCAACAGAGAATCTTTCTCTGGTAAGCCCTTTCAGCATCCCTGAATGGTTGCCCGGCTGCTCACCTCTGGAGGCAGTCGGGGGAAGACTTTCACTGTACCCAAAAGCCTGGCAAAATTTAACACAAGACAGATGGGTACGGTCCATTATATCCGGAGGTTACAAAATTCCCTTCCAACAACCCTCCTTACCGTCAAGGAAATCCCTTCCAGATGTTCCACCCAATCTGAAGGACCAAGCAGTAATAGAAGTTTCAAAACTGCTAGAAAAAAAAAAAAAAAAAGAGTCATCCAGGAAGTCCCGGCAGACCAGCATGGATCCGGAACTTATTCAAGGTTCTTTTTGGTACCAAAAAAGACAGGGGACTGGAGACCGATTCTGGATCTCAGCAGACTAAACAGGTCTGTACAAAGAACAAAGTTTCGGATGGTCACGCTACAGTCCATTCTACCCTTTCTGGGTCAGGACAATTGAATGTGCTCGATAGATCTTCAGGACGCGTACTACCATATCAACATGGACAGGTGCTCCAGGAGATTTCTTCGCTTCCGGTTGGGAGCCAGTCATTAACAGTTCAGAGCTCTGCCCTTTGGTCTCACCACAGCCCCCAGGGTGTTTACCAAATGTATGGCAGTGGTCATGGCTCACCTGAGATGTCGAGGATTCCAGGTGTTTCCATATGTAGACGACTGGCTCCTGACTGCTACTACCAGGCATCAACTCCTACAAGCCAGGGACTACACAATCACGATCTGCTCCCAGTTAGGCATTACAATAAACTTCGAAAAATCTGCCTTGTTGCCCTGTCAATCTATCACTTTTATAGGAGCAGACTTAGACACAAGGAACATGTTTGCAAGGCTACCGCTAGAAAGGGTGTCTACAATTCATCAGCAAGTAGAGATCTTAATGCAGAGCAATAGGATCCAAGTCAAATTTGTCCTTCAAACTCTGGGTTCCATGGCAGCAGCCATTCTTCTAATCCCACTGGCCCACTTTCATATGAGGATCCTTCAGTGGCTTCTGTTCACACAGTGGTCTTTCCAAGAGCTGCTCATGTCTCACATGATCCTGATTACAGAAGCATGCAAAAGGCACCTTTCATGGCGGATGGTCTCCCCACTAGTGACTCAGGGCAGACCCTTCATTCAACCCCCTCCGGTAGCCACAGTGAACACAGACGCCTCCCTGATAGGGTGGGGGGGCATTATCTGGGCAGGACAGTCCAAGGCACTTGGCAACCTCACGAGTACAATCAGCACATAAACGTCCTAAAAATGAAAGCCGTGCTCCTAGCGTTGCAAGCCCTTCAGGACTCTCTTCCTTCCGGGACCATTGCAACTCAAACAGACAATATGTCAGTGGTGTGGTACATCAACAAGCAGGGCGGAACCAGATCCTACCCCCTGTGTCGAGAAGCACTCAGACTGTGGCAGTGGGCGATTTCCTCCCAACGTTTTATGATTGTGACGCACATCAATGGGAGGTCCAACGTCATAGCGGACAGGCTCAGCAGAGCTATCCTCATGCCTCACGAGTGGTCTCTAAATCAGGAAGTTGCGGATCTTATCTTCCGCAAATGGGGACAGCCTTGCTGCAATCTTTTTGCCACCCCCTTCAACAGCAAGTGCAGCAACGACTTCTCCCTTCTTCCGCTTCCAAATCACACACCCAGAGTTGCTCTAGTCCACGCCCTGGTACCAAAACTCATACAGAAAGCAATATCGTTGGGTTGCAAAATGATCCTAATTGCCTTCTACTAGCCTCGACAGATATGGTTTCCGTTCCTGCACCATTACCTTCTTGATCAGCCCTGGACTCTGGACCTGATTCCAGATCTTCTGATTTATCAATCAGGCGGGTTGCATCAATCCCTTCAAACTCTCCAGCTCACAGCTTGGTTGCTCCACTTCCAACCTTAGCCAGGCTTCCCAGCATTTCCCTGGCTGTACGTGATATTATTGTCTCCTCTCACAAGTCCACAACCAGGAAAACTTATGCTAACAAATGGAAACGTTTTTCTTGTTGGGCAGAGGCTAGGAACGTAGATCCCTTTCCAGCCCCAGTCCACGAAATTCTGGAATTCCTAGCACAACTTTTTCATTTCGGGTCTGCTTCTGCTACGATCAGGGTTCATTTAGCGGCCATTTCTAACTTTCTTGTTGGGTTGTCAAATTCTAACATTATGTCTCCTAAGCTCTGTAAAGCTTTTTTGAGAGGGATGACTCTCCTTAGGCCTCCAGTGAGAGATCCCCCTCCTCCCTGGGACCTTAATTTGGTCCTAACTTCCTTAATGCTGCCCCCTTTTGAACCAGCAGTGTCCTGCTCCATTAAGTTTTTATCTTGGAAGACACTCTTTCTGGTAGCTATTACTTCAGCCAGATGCATCTCCGAACTTCAGGCGCTGTGTGTTTGTCCTCCATACTTGTTTTTTCATAAGGACAGGGTTGCTCTGAGGACTAATCCTTCTTTTCTTCCTAATGTCTGCTCAGAAAATAATTTAAACCAATCTATAGAACTTCCTGTGCCTTTCCCTAATCACACCAACAAGGCAGAGTACAAATTACACCAAATGGACGTTCATAGACAATTGTGTTTTTACCTGCACAGAACTAAGGAAATAAGGAAGTCGGACCAGCTATTCCTTTCTTATGCCTTAGGCAAACAAGGTCTCCCAGTTTCCAAGGTGACCTTATCTAGATAGTTGTCTCACACTATTACTTTCATTTATCAGTTAAGGAGCAGAGAGTTACCTATCAAACCGAAAGGTCATTCTACTAGGGCCTTGGCCACCTCTGTAGCCTTCCAGTCTAGGTTGCCCATGGATTCTATCTGTGCAGCTGCTAAGTGGGCAAATCCTCATACCTTTATTTCTCATTACAAGCTGGATATGGTCTCCAGGAGCAGAGCTGACTTTGGTTCCACTGTTCTGAAGAGTCTGTTCCAATGGGCCACCCAGGATATTAGGTGCTAGGGATGCTGTCCCAACCAGCAAGAACGAAGGCAAGATAGACAACTTAACATAAAGAAGTTATGTACCTACCATAACATTCCATGTTAGTTGTCTTCATCTCGCCTTCTTTCTTGTGTCCCACCCTCCTTCCCCCTGTCCTGTTGGACCGAGAGGAGTTCTTATTTCACTGTCTGGGTGTTCTCTGATCTGTTTCCTCTACTGACTTAGAGAATATGGCAGGTATAGTCAACCTATTTGTTTTGGACTGGTTTTTCTCTTGCTATGTCTGGAGTTAGCTATTTCAAATGAGATCTGGGTAGCTATCGCTAGGCATCATGGGATAAGGGGTAGCCTCGAGCCAGTAAACAGCTCTAGAGCTATTGAAGATGGCCGAGTCAGAGCCGAGGATCGGCTCCGATCCCAACCAGCAAGAAAGAAGGCAAGATGAAGACAACTAACATGGAACGTTATGGTAGGTACATAACTTCTTTTTCATATCATACCTTGCCTGCAACTAGAGTTCCTATGGTGGGCAGAGGCCTGCCACCAAAACAAGGGACTGTCATTCACTCCACCCCCTGCCGCCCAAACCCTAACTGCAGGCGCATCAGACTATGCTTGGGGGGCTTATCTGGCAGGGAAGTGCATTCAGGGCAAATGGAGCCCAAACCAAATGCACCTTCATATCAATCAAAAAGAGATGCTAACTCTACAGAATGCACTGACAGCCAAGGACTACCTTCATCCAGGACAATTAATGATAAAGACAGACAACACCACAGTTATGTGGTACATAAACAAGCAGGGGGGGTACACACTCCTACCCCCTTTGCAGACTAGCCATGGCATTGTGGAACACAGCCTTGACCTATCAAATACAACTACAAGCTCAATTCCTGCCAGGAAAGCTGAATACTCTGGCAGACGAATTAAGGAGAAATCTCATGGACCCACACGAATGGAAACTGGAACCACAGATTTTCAACATGTTGACACGCAAATGGGGGAGTCCAGACATAGATCTTTTTGCCTCACTCTAAAACTATCAGTTGGACAAATTCTGCAGAAGAATTCATCACAAAGACGCCTGGAAAGTGGATGCTCTATCATTCAGCTGGAAAAACCTAACCGTCTATGCTTTTCCCCCTCTGCCTTTGCTCTCCAAAGTTCTACTAAAAGTCAAACAGGACAAACCAAAAATGATTTTGATTTCACCAGACTGGCCTCACCAACACTGGTACCCACTCCTGCGCAATGTGTCACACCTTCCACTGTGGCACCTGTCTCAGACACCTTACTTACTGTCTCAGCAGAACAACCAAATTCTGCACACACAGCTCCAAACTTTGAATCTTGCAGCGTGGCTAATCACCTAAAATTCACCCTTAGCATCCCTCAGCAAACCTGTGATGGGTGTCATTTTGGAGGCAAGAAGGCCTAGTACTAGAAAATCTTATGCTGACAAATGGAAAGGTTCTGTGCCTGGAATCAATCACAAGGGATAAGCACAGCAGTGCCCAATATTCCTCAGATTTTACAATACTTAACTGAGATGCTTCATAAGGGCCTGTCCTTTTCTTCCATAAAAATCCATGCCTCAGCCATTTCAGCTCATTACAACACAGAACCTCTCTTCTTCTCTCATCCTCTGATAAAGCAGTATCTTAGAGGGGCCAAAAACTTAAGACCACCCAGGAGAGCTCCAACCCCTGCCTGGGGCCTCAATTTTGTAATGGAAAAACTCACTCTCCCTCCTTTCGAGCCAGCTGCTACTGCAGACTTAAAATTTCTGCCCTGGAAAACAGCTTTCCTTTTAGCAGTCACTTCAGTTAGAAAGATTTCCGAATTACAGGCTCTTATGGCACTGGAGCCTTTCATTATTTGTCATGCGGACAGGGTGTCTCTCAGGACCAATCCATCCTTCATGCCTAAGGTGGTATCCAATGTGGCTCTTAATCAGACCATTCATTTGCCAACTTTCTTTCCCAATCCACAGAACAAGGGGGAGCAGATTCTGCATTCATTGGATATACACAGATTTTACTTAAACAGGACAAAATCTCTAAGAAAATCTGAGCTACTGGTGGCATTTGCTGCAGGGGCAGAGGGAAAGGCGATTTCAAAGCAGACTGTTTCCAAATGGATAAGCCATTGTATTAATTTCTACTATATGCACCATGGTAAAACTATCCCCCAGGGGATCAGATCTCATTCCACCAGGGCTGCATCTACTTCTACAGCCTTTCTCAGAGGTGTTCCTACCAGAGACATTCCAGAAGCTTCTACCTGGAGCTCAGTTCATACGTTCACCAAACATTACAATTTTACCTTTCTTCTCTAAATCCAGAGCTGGCTTTGCCACTGCTGTTCTGCAGGGCCTTATAGCTGGTCCTAATGCTGTATAAATCCATCCTCCCAACCATAGCTTTGGGAATCTACCCAAATGTAAGGATTGCAACAGTGAAACACGAAGAACATAGTACAGCTCTGTACAGTTACCATAAATGTAGATGTTCGAGTGTATTCACTGTTGCAGTCCTGGTTACCCTCCCTCCAACCTCCTGTTTTTCTCTTACTATACCTCTACTTTCCTTTACTATGCTTAAAAGCCTTTTTGGTGTATTTGCTTTTGTTTGGAGGTATATTTTTGTGTTTTTAATTACTTAAATATTTGACTCCCCATTTGGGGGGCACCTGACATCTGGGGCAAGAAAAACTGATGTAATGGCAACAACTGCATGTTTTATACCCCTGACGTCATGGAAGAAGGGACAGCAACCAATGCAGGACCCAAGACTTTGTTAATCAGGCCGAATGAGGGCAACCTGCCAGCAGATTACCCAATTGCAATGACTGCAACAGTGAATACACTTGAACATCTACATTTATGGTAAGTGTACACAACTGTACTTTTTGTCACTTTGTTACATAGTGTTTTGAAATTAACATGATTTAGTTAATTTTTGGTTTGTTTCCAGGTTAACATGGCTAGGATGTCTTTCAAGGATGCATCTGCAGTCTTTACAAATGGGTTGTCCTGTCGTCAGGCAGCCCTTCGGTCGGCCGGATTCCAAAGTCTGGGTCTGGCCTCGGCTGATGTCGCACTTCACCCGACGTCATAGCTGCAGTTATTCGGGTATAAAGGTATCAGCCGACGCCATCTTCCTCAGTCTTTCTTGCCGCGTGGCGCCCGAAGCAGAAGCTGTTCGCAAGTGCCGGTCGGTCAGAACCAGAGATTACTACTACCGAAGACTTCTAAAGCTAAGTACCCCGTTGGGGACTCTTTCTTGCCTCAGCCGATGTCAGAAAAAGTGAATAACTGTTTAACTTGTGGAAAACAAATATCTCATAAAGATTTCCACTCTTACTGCTTACCTTGTTTAGGCCCAGACCACGACATAGCAGCTTGTCTAGCCTGTGCTTCTTTCAACCGACGAACGACGTCGGTCGGAATTTGCTGAGGAGTTTTTCGGCTCCGCTTTTGCTTACATTATGCCGTTGGATACTCCGACTGCGCAAATATCTAAAGAACGCAAGGAAAAGGACCGACACTCGCGGTCCGCGGTTTCGTCCGAAACCGCGGTTAAGCCAACCGCGAGTGTCTCGGTTTCGGCTGAAACCGAGTCCACGGTTCTTCCTTCGGCCGAAAGCTTACCTACTACCGAGGCCTCATCTAGCATGGCTGAATCTGCTACTGAAATCCCAGCAGGTTCACAGGATTTATCTGATACTATCCCTTTGGATATTTCTACCCCTGCACGTGGAGCTGCTAGGCCACCTGCATCCATGTCGATTAAGGCCTTTGCCAGGGCTAAAGCAGCAAAATCTACCAAAACTGTACCTGCTAAGACCCCCTCTCACAGGCCTAGCTCTAGTTCACAAATGCTTACTCTAGCAGAGGATCTCATTTCTTTGATCCAGGGATCCCAACTACACCCAGACAGGGCATCTCACCCACCTCCAGAGAAGAGGCCTAGAGTAGAGCCCCCTGAGCCAGTTTCTTCAGATGGCTCCTCTGATGAATCAGATAATTCAAACCCTCCAGAGGGCCCTTTTTCTCCTTATGAAGACTCTGATGCGGAAGAGTCCATTCCTTCTGCCTCTCCGCCTGAGGAATTTTCTTTTGGAGAAACCTTGCATGCTATGTGGGAACAATTTCAATGGCAGGGCCAGGATTTTTCAGACTCTAGGAAAAGGCTTAGAACCTTTTTGCATTTGCCACAGCATAGGCCTTTAGCCATTCCTCCAGTACTTACTGTTGTGGATGATGCATTTAATGATGTTTGTACTGCTCCTGATTCTCTTCCTCCGGCCCCTGCTAAGCCCGATAGGTACTACAGGGTTCGGGGCACACATTATCATTTGTATAAGGCTCTTTTTGCAGATCCTGAAACTATCTCCCAGGGACCCAAGGCTGTAGCAGCTACCTCTGCCAAAAACCCCCTCCCCTCTGAAAGGGAATCTAGGGCCTTAGAGAGATGGGGTAAAAAAGTTTACACTTCTGCTACTCTTTCAGCTAGGGCCTTGAACTGTCAATTCCACATGATTCAGTATCGGGAATTTATGTTAGACCAGTTAACTAAAAAACTGTCCCCGGATGAACCATTACACAAAAAATCTGTTCAGGAAATGGTACATAACATTCAGCAGGTCAGTAATCATTCCTTAAAATGTGACTATGATGCACTGGAGGCTTCCTTTAGATCAGCCATGACTGGTACAGTGACCAGAAGGAATGCATGGTTAAAGGAGCAGTCATTACCAGACCATGTTAAATCAAAGCTTCTAGATGCTCCCATGGATAAGCTCAATTTGTTTGGCTCCCCTGCACAGCAGGTGCTGAAGAAGGTGGAAGAGAAAGCAAAATCTGTCCAGACAGTCAAGGATTTCTTGCAGGTCCAGCCTCCAAGGTTTAGCAGGAACTGGCCTTCCAAGAATTGGTCCTTTCCAGACACCTCCAGAGCTCAGAGAGGCAGGAATAGGCGCTCAAGAGGCAGGGGTCAATCCAGAGGTGCCTACAGGGGACGTCAGTGGCAGGCTAACAACCAGCGAGGTACAGCCACAGATCCAGCCACCACCACTTCCACAGGACAATCACAGTGACTTGGCTCTGGCACCGCCTACCAGGGAACAACTAGAAGCACCCTTAGGCGGAAGCTAGCCTTATTTTCAGTAAACTGGCATTACATCACAGGAGACAAATGGATTTTACAGACAATAGATCAAGGTTACAGGTTTCACTTCCATACTCTACCAAGGAAGAGAGGAATGCCAAACCTACCTCCAAATCAGAAGACAGAAGCTCTAAAACAAATAACTCACTTACTAAGGATGAGAGCTGTAGAAAGGGTGCCATCTATGGAACAAGGGCAAGGATTCTACTCCAGACTTTTCCTGGTACCAAGAAAAGAAAACCAATGGAGACCTATTCTCGACCTCACATTTTTGTTCTGTTCCTCATTAAATCTCTGGTTTTCAGGAGCGGTAAAACAAAACCTTTTATTCTAGCAATTTTCTAAGTTTATAAGATCAGTATTTGAAATGTGTCCCTATTTTGGGGCTGTATTCCCCCATTATTGGCTTTGTTCTATATTTTTGTGCTAAGAGGTTGAGAGCTATGGTGAGAAGTGGAGAACTGAATTCACTAAATTATAGCCATTTAAGTTTGTCTTACTGTCTTTCAGGAAACTGCTGATTTAGCTTAGTGGTATGTTGCTCTGACTGTAGTGCACAGGGGTTCTGGGTTCAAGACTTGGCAGTGAAATGTATGGTGGTAACAACATTTTATGCAAGCAACTTTCCAAAATTATACAAGCAATGTTTAAAATGTGTCCCTGTTTTTTGGCCTTTTGTCCCCCCAATTGAAAATAAATGCAAGAAGCTGTGCAACATGCCTATGGCTTACACTACTGTGATTGTGGGTGTGTGCGTGTGTATATATATTGTGTAGAAGTACACTGTTATCATGGAAATGTCCTAAACAGGGCAGTTTTGTCATTATTGGTGCATGTATTTTGTTTCATTGCTTACTGGAAAATTGTTTAAACAATAAATTTAAAATGTGCTCTAACTTGGGTCTTAACAAGTGTGCTGTATTATACAAGGAATATAATTTAATAAAGTCAGAAAGTTGTACCAAAGCATGTATGTTTCTTGTTTTGTGTGCAAGGGGCCTCTGATTTGAAAACAGCCCAAAGGTAATCTTTATCCACCACTGGCCAGATGCATTTTCTTTGGATGTGGTGTGGGTTTCAATGCTGTTTCAATTAATGCAAGTTTCAAGGGCAGGGAAGTTTTAATGCCAAGTCTAGTTTCATTGTGAGACAGTACTGGTTTAGCAGATATCTATTAGTGTTTGTGCACTGTGCTATAAAATGTAAAAAAAAATAAAATCCAAATAATCATTGTAGAAGTAAAGCAGTATGCACACATTAGTGTTTTAGGTAAATGGGGTGAAATAGCCAGGTAATGGGACATTGGAATGGCTGCAGGGGGACTCTGGTGCTATATTTTGGTTCTGTTCTTCAGTTTGTGTTTGAAAGTTGGTATCCCACAATTCCATTGGAGTGGGTAGGGTTGTGTAATTATGTATGCAAATTTTACGTTAATCAGCGTACACATTTGTACCTATTTTTCATGGGCCTTGTCCAGATTTTTGATGATTCCAGGTTGAGAGGTATGAAAAGCACATAGAGAAAACCTGCATTTTTTGCTATACCAGACAGACTGAAAAGAGTGGGCTGCATTAATTTTATAAAAGTACAAATAAATAACTGGACTGCATTCCACAGCAAAATTTTATTCACTGAGAGGGCGCGGTGTGAGTATGACTCAAATATGGGTATCAGAAAGCAGCCAAGACCTATATTAGTAATGGTGCTGTCATAACCAGCAGAAAGAACTGCTCCTGACAAAAATGTGGCAGAAGAGAAAACTATTGGAGATATCAGATTGTCTGTGGGAAATGATTATTCCCTGTACACCAGGCAAAAAGAGAAGCAACTTTATCCTGGCAATCAGGAGATGCTGACAGCTAAGGGTGAAATTCAAGTTGCTATATCCAGATGTCTTCAGAATATTTTTTCCTGAAGGATCACAGACATTTTTGGAAACAGGTTATGAAGAAAAAAAAAGTTTAGTAACAAGGAGCAACCCGGCAAACTGAAGGGAACCCTGCTTCTCAGTCTTCTGTCATGTGTAAAAGAGGGACTAGTTTTCAAAGTAACCTTATTATTGTGGAAAATGAGACAAGGTTGATCCACCATGACATCCTACAACTCAAGACACTCTTGCAGAACTCAGAGCAATCAACAAAATTGTTAATGCTATGAACCTCAAATTAGCTCGATGAGCTGGCTCAAGTAGAGCAAGGGTTAATTTTCCCAAAAGAAAATTAAAATCCTGAAGGAGGCACATATTTTCCAGGTGCACAGGTATGCAAAACCCCTTTCAAAAATATGATGTAGGAATACACTGAAAAAAAGGTGAATCCATGGGCAGCCATGCTCAAATGGCTGAAAACTTACTTTGACAGAGGAATAAGAAAGGACAGAGGACGATGATTCACACAAATATTGTAGAACTACAGAAATACTAGCCTTAAAAGAGTTGTGTTTCTTATTTTGGTACCAATATGAATACATTTTCCATTCAGTAATATATGATTTTCTAGTAGCATGCTTCTTTACATCGTTTAATACCTGCTGTACACCCTCAGAAAATAGGAACCTAAATGTAGAGTCTATCCTCCAGACAGTAAGCTGAAGTTGTTTTAAGTAAGGATGTATCAAACAACCCTAGTGTTCTATGAGTAGGTCCGTCTGCCATTTCCAAATGAAGGGAGAACTACTGTTGTCTGGGTCAGAATCCTTCTGAATCTTCATAATGACCTTGACAAATTTTTGTTACGGAAGTTAGGCTCTTCACCTAAAATAGTGCTCAGAAGAGGATGTAACCTCAAGGATTGTTAAGTAGTAAATACGTTCGAGGTGCAAATAAGAAAGCTGGCATGTTACCTTGTGGTATGTGTAGATTTTGTGGCCTGATTGATTCAGGAAAGACATTTATTATTAATGATGAGAAATATCAACTCAACTTCAAGTTGACATGTAATTCCAGGTTTGTAGTGTATATAGCTAAGTGCAGATTCTTTACAGCATTCTACATAGGTAAAACCGAATGTAGACTGCGTGACAGAATATATAAGCATGTGTATGCCACTGACAGGAATAAAACAGATAATGCCCTGGCAAGACACTCTCAAATGACTGGAGGGCACACATTTACTTTTAAAGCTATTGATCAAATACAAATGGATGTAAGAGGTGGCCCTATAACATTGCTTTTGGAAGAACTGGAGTTATTTTGGCAGTTAACTTTGAATGCATGTTATAATCCAGGACTAAATGAAGGAAGCAACATCTTGTGCCTGTTGAAACTTAAAAGTTTAAACAGGTAAAATATCATACGAATATATGCCTTTTGGAACTATTGGTATTTGTCAGTCCATTTTTATTTACATAATTCCAGATTAAACAGCATTAGCAAGTGTGTTAGTATATTATAAGTTGTTTTACATATTTTTTTTTACTTTTAAGTATATGACAGGAGAATTTTTATATACAGTATTTCTTTTATTTTACATAGTAGGTGATTTAATTACAAAGTATCATCGAGTGCATACTCTGCTGGTTGGTTTACCATTGTCACATGGTTCTTAAATATGCTGTTTAAATGCAGATGTTTGAATTCAATGTGATCTGAAGAAGTTATTGTATTTAATATAACGAAAAGTGCTTCAATTAAATTGTTTGAATCACTACCGGACTTTCTTTTTTGCTTGTGTTTAGACTGGTGTCTGCTGAGCTATAGAATTTCATTTTTTCGTCAGTTTATATTTTGCTCAGTTCGCTTGTGTTGTTCGTTTCGTGTTATGGCATCAGGTGGAACTACCAACCCAAATAGTCTGCGTTTGTTCAGTCAATCTCAAGCTGAACTGGTGAGTTTGACGGCTCTCATCAATGTACTTACACAACGAGTGGATTCATTAACAACTCGGCTCGAATTTTTAGATGTCACACACCTTCGGGGGGATTCCAGTCAAGGAGGGAATGTTGCATCAGTGCTCAATCCTCCTGCGACTTCACTGGAACCTTCAAATCAACCAGCTTCAAGCGTTTGTGCGGGTACCAACAGCCTTAACATCAATATTAATAATTCCATTCAGTTGGGCCAATGACCGCACTGTAGCTTTACTACAGCAGAAGATGTGAGCCTGCGAGGACAGACAAATGACAGACAGAGTGCTATGGGGCTTATAGGTGCTCCGGTTTTATCTGAGTGGATTAGCGTCAACATGAAGCTTCAAACTGGTTCCACTTTAACTCAGGGGCAGCCGGTCGATAACACTTTAAATGCACAGGTCAGTACTACTCTACTAGCAGACGAGCTTAAATTGTTTGATCATAAACTTTTGAAATTAAAAAAGTTACAGTTGGAAGTAGCGCCTTTTACTGAGTGCTTACAGCAAGGTTTAGTCCCTAAAGGGCTACGCTCTGGGGTGTCTGTATCTGCCCCTTTGTGGTCTATCTGACACTGGAAAGGACCAATTTTTTGTAGGCCAGTTCCTGCTAAATCTGGGAGGCTGTACCTGCAAGAAATCCTTGACGGTTTGCATAGATTTAGTTTTGTCCTCCATTTTCTTCAACACCTCTTCTGCTTTAGTACCAAACAAAGTATCATGCTGTAAAGGAGTGTCTAATAGTTTTGCTTTAACATGATCAGGCAAATTTTGTTCTTTTAACCAAGCATGCCTCCTAATGACAGAACCTGTAACAGCGGCCCTGCAGGAGGCCTCAAGAGAATCAAAACCACATTGCAAAGTATGCTTTCCAACTTGTTCAGCTGCATGCAATAAATCCTGCATTTATTTATTGTCTGCACATTCTGTATTTGCTGACATTTTCTGTTTAAGCAAAGACATAAGATATTGCTGATACTTAAGCATATGAAATTGGCAATTTAAGGATCTTACAGCCAAGGTAGCAGAGGTATAAATCGTTTTGCCCCATCTGTCTAGGGCCCTAGAATCCCTATCAGAGGGGATAGGGTTTTTTGCAGTAGAAGCCTTGACCCCTTTGGGACCCTGAGAGATGGTTTCTGGGTCAGCTGCAGGGTTCTTATAGAGAAATTTATGTGAATCAGGAACCCTATAGTATCTGTCTGGCTTAACAGGGGCTGGTGGTAGAGAGTCTGGAGAAAGACTGGACTCTGAAAATACATAATCTACAATGCCTAAAACAGGCGGGATAGCAAGGGGCCTGTGCTGGGGCAATAAAAGGAAGTCTCTGAGCCTTTTCTTGGATTCTGAGTAGTCTTGGCTCTCCCAGTGGAAATGCTCCCTCATAGTATGCAGTGTTTCCCCAAAAGAATAATCTTCAGGAGGAGAGGCTGAAGGGATAGATTCTTCAGCATCAGAATCCTCATAGGGAGGAATAGAATAATCCTGTTCAGACAAAGAATCAGAGGAAATGGAAACCTGGTCTGAAGTTTCATATTCTAATTCTTGCCTAGGCCTCTTTTCAGGAGGGGGATGGGAACCCCTGATCAAAGCAATAAGGTCTTCGGCCATTTTAAGCATCTGTTTTCTAGGCATGGAGGCCTGTCCAGGTGAATGCTGTACTTGTTTCTTTGTCTTTAGAGCTGCTTTAGTCTTTGCCTTTGTAGCTGAAGTAGGTTTCACATATAACTGTGCAGGCCTGAAAACACCCTCAGAAGCTGATGCCTGCTCAGCGGCTCCAGACCCATCTGAGGGAATAATTTCCGAGTGTCCAATACCTTGAGTTTCCAGAGGCCCAGTCGGCTCCACGTGGGAGTCGGAAGCGGCCTGTGGCTCTGAGGTAGCGGGCGTCGGGCTGCAAAAACGCCTCACTGAGAACCGGCGACAGGCCTAGAAGAAGCCTCGTCGTCAGTTTTGGATCTCGGATAACTGTCCTTTTCTTTTTCTTTTTTGTAAACTCCGGTAGTCGGCTGATCTGACGGCATTATATAATTAAATCTTCTGCCAAAGTAATGGAATGCAAAATCGTACAGACGCTTAATAGTGCATTGGTTAAATCTAGCACAAAACTGACAACTAGCAATGTTATGGTCAGGGCCTAGGCAAGGAATACAGTAAGAATGAAAATCCTTATGAGGTATTTGCTTCCCACAAGAAATACAATTATTAACTTTTTCTGACATCGGTCTGGAGCAAGAAAAAAGTTTCCCCAACAGAGTACTTAGCTTTAATGAAGACTTTGGATCTGAAATTCGAATTTGGAAAACTTCAGGAGTCGGACGACCGGCACTTGCGAACTGCTTTTGCTTCAGGCACCGTGCGGCAAGAAAGACTGAAGAAAATGGTGTCAGCTGCATCCTTTACACACCTGGCGCACTGACGTCAGTGAGGAGGCGACAGCAACAGACGTCGGACCTAGTCTTTGGAATTCAGGCTGACTGAGGGTAGCCTGCCCAGCAGGATAACCCAATTGTAATGACTGCAACAGTGAAACACGATGAACATCAAGGGTTTGACTTAATGAACATTATGGTCAAATATTATTTGGCTTTCATTAAGACTTTAACAGCTGAAGTTTCAGTGTTGGATAATGAGATTACAAGTGACTGTGAGTTTTCTAGACATAAATTTGACTATGCCAGAATTTTTTCTAGCATTGACCAGCTTATTGAGTGGCTTAAAAGTAATAAAATTAAAAAACTGAAACGGGATAGGTCAGCACATGACCATGGTACAGCTTATCCTTGGCCATTGCCATCACAAGTATGGTCACCAAATGGGCATAGGCCTGATGTCCAGAATGATTCTAATGATGATTATGTTCCTCACGGGTCTAATAACCAAGCTTTTGAAAACATTGACATGCCAAGACATAGTGAACGTATTCGCAATTTAAATAATGATGCTAACATTACATCTAGCAATAATAGTAACAACCAAAATTTTCACAATGGCAATCAAATGGGCAACGTTTCGAAACAGAAAAAGTTCCAGAAATCAAGGAACAGACAACGCAACAACAAGCAGAAACATTAACAGATGGTGCCAATGTAACTTTTAATGTTTTGACTAATTCTGCTGATGATTTCAACGTCTTTAACTACTTAGGGATTGTGGTTGACCCAGTAGTAGTGGATTTGTTGTCCAAAGGCAATACATTTGTTCCTAGCAGGCATGTCAACATAGCTAGGACTATTATGGACCTTAAATGCTTCATCAGGAAACTTAACTTGACTGTATTACTAGGTAATTCAAATGAGATTGATAACAAGTTTATCATTCCTAGTGTGTATAATCCTCCACTCCACCCTGTATTGAACATCTTTGAAAATATATGCAAATTAGATTTAAGGCATATATCACAATTCAATGGAAGGTACACTAAGAAAAATGTCGCTGATGATGAAATGTCAGCTTTTCATGATTTGAGATCATTGAATGTTAGAGTGATTAAACCAGATAAGGGTGGAGGTTTAGCTATTTTTGACCAGGTTGATTATAACAACAGGATGAAGTCATTAATAGATAGTGATGCTTATATCAAGGTGTCCCTTAATAAGCTGAATATAGCTCAAAATCATATTAAGGGTTACCTTAATGACTTGTTTATTGAGGCTAAAATTGATATAAATACATACAATTACATAATGGTGTCCTTCCCTAAGACTTCTGTTATGTTCGGTATACCCAAGGTTCATAAAAACATCCAAAATCCACCAATGAGACCTCTCATTGACAAGCGAGGGTCAATTACTGACCCTAGTGCGAAAGTTGTTGACATTATATTACAGAAATATCTCAAGTCCGAGCCGCAAGTATGTAAAGATTCCTGGACTTTCTTAGACAGTATGAATGATTTAGAATTCAGTAGTAACAACAACTTTTTAACAATTGATGTCAAGGATCTCTACACTTTTATCCCACATGAAGAGAGTATTGAATGGGTAAGTTTAATGTTGAAATCTAAGGGGCACCTAAGCAAGAAATACGATTAGTAGAAGGATTACTTGACATTATTCTCACCAATAGCTACTTTATGTTTGACCAAGAAATCTTTTTACAAATGACGGGTGTTGCTATGGGTTCGCCATGTGATGCCAGTTTAGCTAATTTGGTTTTGGCTTTCTGGGAGAGAGAGTTTATTTTCAAAACACCTTCACACATGGCGAACAAATATTACACCCGTTTTTTGGATGATATATTCATCGTTTTTCATGGGGATTTAAGACAAGCTAGTGCTTTCGTTGACTATTTGAACAGTACAACAGAATTTTTTGAGTTCACTTTTAATTATAGTACTGTTTCAACTGACTATTTGGACAACTCTAGGTTGGTCTCTAATATTTTTAGAAAAAAGACCTATTGTAACTCGTTCTTGCACTTCTCTAGCGCTCATCCGTTTTCACAGAAGCGCTCTATTGTTAAGGGACAATTAATAAGAGCAGCGAGAACAGTATCCCTTGAGCCTGACTTCATTACTGAATGTACATTTCTCAGTAATATGTTTCTGAAACAAGGTTACCCGATTGACTTAATCAATGATTTAGTGGAGGAAGGTCAACACAAAAGAAAAAATAGAGTGATTTCCCCTATTTTACATAAAGAGGGTGGTGGTTTGAACATTCAGGATGTATCTATTAATACAATGAACACACTGCCTGTACAAATATAACATTGTCCCAAGCGAGCACTACACTTAATTACAGGTCTAGTTTTATTACTACCTTTAACTTGGATAGTTCAGCAGTTTCCCATATTTTACTTAAAAATTGGGAATTAATAGTCAATGACAAATTTTTGTTAGGGAAGTTAGGCTCTTCACCTAAAATAGTGCTCAGAAGAGGATGTAACCTCAAGAAATTGTTAAGTAGTAAACACGTTCGAGGTGCAAATAAGAAAGCTGGTACGTTACCTTGTGGTATGTGTAGATTTTGTGGCCTGACTGATTCAGGAAAGACATTTATTATTAATGATAAGAAATATCAACTCAACTTCAAGTTGACATGCAATTCCAGGTTTGTAGTATATATAGCCAAGTGTAGATTCTGCACAGCATTCTATGTAGGTAAAACCGAACGTAAACTGCGTGACAGAATATATGAGCATGTGTATGCCATTGACAGGAATAAAACAGATAATGCCCTGGCAAGACACTCTCAAATGACTGGAGGGCACACATTTACTTTTAAAGCTACTGATGTAAGAGGTGGCCCTATAACATTGCTTTTGGAAGAACTGGAGTTATTTTGGCAGTTAACTTTAAATTCATTTTATAATCCAGGGCTAAATGAAGCATGCAACATCTTGTGCCTGTTGAAACTTAAAAGTTTAAACAGGTAAAATATCATACAAATATATGTCTTTTAGAACTACTGGTATATGTCAGTCTATTTTTATTTACATAATTCCAGTTTAAACAGCATTAGCAATTGTGTTAGTATATTATAAGTGGTTTTATATGTTTTTTACTTTGAAGTATATGACAGGAGAATTTTTATATACAGTATTTCTTTTATTTTACATAGTAGGTGATTTAATTACAAAGTATTGTCGAGTGCATCCTCTGCTGGTTGGTTTACCATTGTCACATGGTTCTTAAATATGCTATTTAAATGCGGATGTTTGAATTCAATGTGATCTGAAGAAGTTATTGTATTTACTATAACGAAAAGCGCTTCAATTAAATTGTTTGAATCACTACCGGACTTTCCTTTTTGCTTGTGTTTGGACTGGTGTCTGCTGAGCTACAGAATTTCATTTTTTCATCAGTTTACATTTTGCTCAGTTCGCATACATCAAACTCATCTAAACTGAAAGCACACCGAAAAACAAATTTCCACATGAAGTCTTGATAATTTAAAATTCGAAAGACTACATTACTAGACTGAGACAACTATTTTCCCTGAAATTCTAACCACTTGCCAAACGTATCCAGCGGTGTAGGGTTAAAAGAAGCCAACCCTCTCTTGTGAGAGCTGTCAGCTGGAGAAACTGCAGCTATATCAGCTGACAAACGAGTGAAGATAACTGCAAGATCTGAGTACACCTTGTATTTCCTCACAGTCTTTTTAGGAACTGGTTTACTAACTAAAAAGTTTTTACATTCAGTTTTACAAGCATCTTCTAATGCCGATAACAGAGGAGGAACAGCCAAAATACTTGGAATCTCATCCTCAATGTGATTATAAACTGTCAATATCTGGCATAGCTTCAGATTGTTTCCAGTAAAGTACATGTCTAAACATAGCTAGCAACTGTGGAATAAAGAACACCTGCTTGGATTTTTGAACCCATTCACCTTCTGAAGAATCAGACTGGATGGACGCGAGTATTCATTACTATCTGCATCACAGCCCCCATCAAAATCTGCAGTGCTAGACTGATCTCTGAAGAAGACAGTTCCATGGTTATTCTGAATAGGAGCATAGTCTCTGAGATTAGCTGACTATAAAATGATCTTAGCTAAGAAAACAACATCAGCCCTATATGTGGTAATAACCTGATTGTCTGTTGTGTAAAGTTTTTTTTCTTACTATGAACTACACTAGAGGACACATCTGGAGACAAGAGAATTATGCCTGACAAGGGTTAACCCTGGGCTTCTCATGCATCTGAATGATTTGCTTCTCCTGCACTTGAGCCAGGTACTGGAAACATCCCCAGATGATGTATTTGGAACTCCCCTCCCCCATTTCATACAGGGCTGCGGTCTTACATCAAAGGTTGAAGAGGAAAAAGGTAAGTGTATTGCTAACCAGCTTAAAGTAACAACATATTCACAAACCATAGGCTTAGGAATGCGTTTGTTGAATGTTTTTCTTTTTAGGTAGGTTTTAGATTTGATTGGGGCAGCTGTAATAAGCTCCATTAGGTAAGGGGAAAAACACTAGCCAGAAAAAGACACTGACTCTATTAAAGGCTGTCTAAAGGCAGCAATGACAACAACAAAAAATGAACTATGTTCTCACACAGCAGATAGGGCTAAGCTGCACACAATATAGCAGAAACAGTTTAAATTGTGCTAAACCTTATTCAAAAATCTGCAGTGTAGTAAACAACACACACAGTTATAGCACCAGTGAAATTAACTTTTCCAAAGAGTGATAAAAATGCCCTTTAATTAAACAGAAGCCTTTTAAAACAGCATAAATATGCATTTACTTAAACAGATACTTGAGTCAGAAATGAACAAATCTCTACAGAAAATGCTGATAAAGTAATCTGAGATAAAATGCGATTTTACAATAAAAAGGTTATAGTAATGTTAAAACAGAAGTAAATATACTGCTTAAAAGCAGTACTAAACATACAAAACACAACAGCCAATTTAGAATTCTGAAAAGAATTAACAGCATTAGTGTGTATATACTTTTTAATAAAACAAAGAAATTAAAAGTATACAATAAAATAAGAAGGGAAGTTCTTAAAAAGGATCTTAGTTGAGTCTGGAAGTTGTAATCCACCAATGTAAACTGCTTAGGAGGTTCAACTTAGTGAACTCTTCAGAGAGCACTAAAAGACTGAATAACTGACTTTCTGTGACAGGGGTTAGGCTTCCCCTGATGAGAGGGGCTTAGCTAAACCCATATCACAGGGAATTAGAGGATGGGATTCTGAGCTCTGGAAAGCAGGCACAGACCCCATATGCTACTGAGGCAGTGTGAATGACAAACACCTGAAAACTATGCGCTGTACCACTGTGAGTCCTTGAGATTGCAGACATTGATAAGAAAATGATGGCAGAGCTGCTAAATACACAGCAAACAGGGTACTTCTACCAACTTAAGTCTCAAGCTCGTGGCCCTTTAGACTTCAAACAGCCTTCAAACGAACATAAAGATGGGTGACAAATGACTACAGTATGTTCTAGTAGCTGTGGATACCTTTCGTTTTGTACTGGAGATCACAGCCCATGACTGAGTATACCAGGCCTCATGGTAATTTAAGTTTGAGACTCCGGTCTTTTAGATCTTAATCAATAAAAAAAAATGTAGTCACTTAGCATGAGTTTTAATTGAGCAGGAAAGGAAAACATATTTAGGACTCGGAACCGAAATCCATGTCATCCAACAATTTTGTGGGGTAAACCAGTTAAACAGAATTGTGAACCACAACACTATAAACACACAAAAAACAGCTAGCTTGAATACTGACAACATGAAGACAACTTCTAATAAACAAGTGACAGCAAAGAGCTAGCTAAAACATGCATGCAGAACAAACACACGCATGCATGGAGGGTGATGCAGTTTGTCTTCTCACAAGATATTAACTGTGACAGCTATACCATAACTAAGAATATATAGAAAAACATTAACGCAATTAACACCCCCAGCTCTCAATTTGCTTTTATTTGCTTGCACTTACCATTGTCTTTCCTATGGTCATTAAGAAGCAAAGCCCTTTGGTAGCTTCTCTCTCTCACTTGCTCTACAGATGTTGAAGCAATCCTTGAAGAATTTGAAGGAAAAAAACTCAAGTCATTCTCCAATTTCTGTCACATGATTATATATATTGTCTGTTTGACTAACAGTATAACATCTTGCTTGTGTTCAGAAATAAACAGCAAAAATAAAATATAAAGTTCAACACTGATAACATGGCAGTTTCTTATGATGCTTTCTATGTTTAAATAGATTTGCTTTAGTGAACCTTTTTTAACTATTAGCTCTGCTAAAAAACCTCAAACATTATTCTCGGCCTGGAAGACCATAGATGTCAGTGTAGTGACTGAGACATGGTTTAAAACAGCAGACAGCATTCCAGACGTTCAGGGCTATAATGCCTTCCACACACTTAAGACCAGCTACTACCACATATTAGCAAGCTACAGAACTCCCTCTATGACAAAAGAAAGCCACAATGCCTATTTCCCAAACTAGAATCACACAGCATTAAACCCAATACCATTTTCCTAGGTGATCTTAACTATTCAAATACAGACTGGGAAACCTACACCCCAACTAGTGCACAAGAATAAAGATTTGCAGACTTTGTCAATGCAAATGCCCTGGAACTATGACAGTACCCACTGGACGAACAACATCTTGGATCTTGTCCTTACTAATATGGGAGCATTTTGCATCATCCCTTGTGTATCTTCATCACTTGTTAGATTGGACCATTAAGCAGTCTCCTTCGAAAAAAGAATTGAAACCGGAGATCCCTTCCACCCAAGGTACTTTTAGAAATTTCTTTAAGGCTAATCACTTAAGTGATACACTAGCAAGGTTCAAATCCCCACCAAACCCAGTTAACTCCACTGAATAAGCAGAAATGTACACCACCACACCATATCAGCATGTAAACAGTTGCACAGATGCAGCTGTACTCCATGGGAGCAACTGCAGGGCAAACTTCAAAAAGAAACCCACAAGCTGGAACCAGAAAGTACAGTTGTGTACCTACCATAAATGTAGATGTTAGAGTGTATTCACTGTTGCAGTCATTACACTTGGGTTATCCTGCTGGCAGGCGACCTGCAGTCGGCCCGAGTTCCAAAGTCTTGGTCCGGCGTCGGTTGCTGTCACCTCTTCCATGACGTCAGTGCGCCAGGGGTATAAAAGTTGCAACCAACGCCATTTTCTTCAGTTTTTCTTGCCCCAGATGTCAGGTGCCCCCAGCTAGGAAGACTGAAAAGATATAAATATGCCAAACAACAATGCATATATTACTATAAACATTTCTTTCATCTACAAGCAAATACACCACATAGGTTGTATAGAGATGAGAAGTACAGAATAGTCCCAACAAAGACGGGGATGGTGGGTGGGTAACCTGGACTGCGACAGTGAATACACTCGAACATCTACATTTATGGTAGGTACACAACTGTACTATGTTCATCGTGTTTCACTGTTGCAGTCATTACACTTGGGTAGAATCCCAAAGCTGAGGTTGGGTGGCTGGGTCTAGATTGGATTTGGCGAGGCTAACAAGCCCTGCAGAACTGCGGTGGCAAAGCCTGCTCTGGATTTGGAGTAGAGAGGTAGGTGTAGTGCTTGGTAAAAGTGTGCACTGAGCTCCAAGTTGCAGCTTCTAAAATGTCTTTGGTTGGTACCCCTCTGAGGAAAGCTGAAGTGGCTGCTGCTCTGGTAGAATGAGGCCTAATGACCTTAGGCACAGATTTGCCATGTTTTGCATAACAGAAGCAGATGCAGTGTCCTATCCATTTGGAGATTGTCTGCTTTGTAATAGGCTTTCCTTGTGATCCTGCAGCATATGCTACAAACAGTTGTTCAGTTTTTCTGAAAGCTTTTGTTTTGTCCAAGTAAAATCGTAGCTGTCTGTGTATATCCAAAGCGTGCAGAAATCTTTCCCCTTTATTCTGGGGATTTGGGTAGAAAGTAGGCAAATGAATGGTTTGGCTTAAGGCCACATTGGAGACCACTTTTGACATAAATGTTGGGTTTGTTCTAAGAGAAACCCTGTCTTGATGAAAAATGAGGAAAGGTTCTACAGCCATCAATGCCTGTAACTCTGAGACTCTTCTTGCTGAAGTTATTGCTAGGAGCAGAGCAGTTTTCCATGACAGGAATTTAAGATCAGCTGTGCTGGCTGGTTCAAATGGAGGCAGTGTTAGTTTTTCTAAAACAAAATTGAGGTCCCAAGTAGGTACTGGTGCTCTTCTAGGGGGTCATATTCTTTGCCCCTCTGAGGTACTGTCGTAGTAGAGGATGTGAAAAAATAGGAGGATCCGCATTGTAATGAGCTGAAATGGCAGAGGCATGGATTTTAATAGATGAAAAAGATAGGCCTTTGTCCAACATCTCAGTCAAGTATTGTAAAATCTGAGGTATATTAGGGACCAGTGGGTCGAGCCCTTGTGCCTGGTTCCAAGCACAAAATCTCTTCCATTTTTCTGCATAAGATTTCCTAGTGCTGGGCCTCCTGGCTTCCAAAATTACTTCCATAACAGCTTTAGAGAGAGGTGCAATCTGAGAGGCTACATTATTCGCCATGCTGACAGGTGTAAGGTTTTGAATTGATTGTGCAGAATCTGATTGTTTTGCTGTGTCAGAAGATGAGGGATTTGAGGAAGAGGCCAAGGTGGGCCTTGGGACAAAGTCTTTAGGATTGGATACCAGTGCTGGCGTGGCCAGTCTGGTGCAATCAGGATCATTTTTGGCCTCTCGTCTGACTTTTCGAAGTACCTTGGTGAGAAGAGGCATCGGAGGGAAGGCATAGACTGTCAGGTTTTTCCAGATGAATGATAGAGCATCCACTTTCCATGCTTGAGAGTGATAAATCCTTGTGCAGAATGTCTGCATTTGGCAATTGTGAGGGGAGGCAAAAAGATCTATGTCTGGGTGTCCCCACTCCCTTGTTATGTTGAACACTTGTGGATTTAGCTTCCATTCGTGAGGATCCATGAGCTTTCTGCTTAGTTCATCTGCCAGTGTATTATTTGTTCCTGGCAGGAACTGTGCTTCCAGATATACCTGGCAGGTCAGTACTGTGTTCCACAAAGTCATGGCTTGTCTGCATAGGGGGTAGGAATGTGTGCCCCCTTGCTTGTTTATGTACCACATAACTGTGGTATTGTCCGTCTTTATTAATATTTGTCCTGGATGTATTAGGTCCTTGAAGGCTGTCAGGGCATTTTGTACAGCTAGCATCTCTTTTTGATTGATGTGAAGATGCATTTGTTCCCTGGGTCACTTGCCCTGAATACATTTTCCTGCCATATGTGCTCCCCAGGCATAAGCCGATGCATCCGTTGTTATTGTCTGCCTGGCTGTAGGTAAGGTGAAAGGCTGTCCCTTGTTGTGGTGACAGGCCTGGGACCACCATCGAAACTCTTGTTGTAGGCAGGGGATCAAGGTTATGACTGTCTCTAGGCTGTGACAATGCTGAGTCCAAACACTTTTTAGATACCATTGTAGTTTCCTCATATGCAACTTTGCATATGGAATTAGTAGAATGCAGGATGCCATGAAACCCAGGGCCTGCAGAATTTTTCTTGCAGGGAGCTGGATCTTTTTTGCCATCATTTGAAAGTAATGAGTCAATTGCCTTTGTTTGTCTGGCGTGAGATAAGCCATCTAGGCAGCTGTATTTAAGCTTACACCCAGGAATATTATCTCCTGAGAGGGCACTCGTTTTGATTTCTTTTCATTTACTGTGTACCCTAGGCAAATTAGTAACCTTTTTACAAATGCCAGGTGCTTTAGAAGAATGTCCTTGCTCTCTGCTTGAATAAGGCAGTCGTCCAAGTAGGGATATATTTGAATTCCTTTTTGTCTGCAAAATGCAATTACTGGTGCCAGGCATTTTGTGAAGACCCTGGGCGCAGTAGATAAACCAAATGGCAGTGCAGAGAATTGGTAATGCATTGAGCCTGCTATAAATCTGAGGTATCTTCTGCACGATTGTCTGATTGGGACGTGCAGGTATGCCTCCTTGAGATCCAAAGTAACTAGCCAAGCCTCCTTGCCCAGCATGAGCAGAAGTTGTAGTGTTAACATTTTGAATTTTGGAACATCCAGGAAGGTATTTAAGATTGACAGGTCCAGTATTGGTCTCCAGGCTTCGTCTTTTCTGGGTACTAAGAAAAGTCTTGAGTAAAATCCTTGTCCCTGTTCTTCTTGTAGAACTTTTTGAATAGCTCCCATATCCATAAGAGCAGCAATCTGTTTTTGTGCCTCTGCCCATTGGTTTTGTGGCAGGTTTGGCATACCTTTTAGTTTTGGAAGCGTGTGGAAGTGGAACCTGTACCCCTGAGAAACTATATTCAGCACCCATTGGTCTTGGGTGATCATGTGCCAATTGTTTGAGTAAAGTGCTAGCTTTCCCCCTAGGGGTGCTGCCAACTGGTAAGAGCTTTGCATTTGCAGAGGGAAGTCATTGAAACTGTTTCCTATAAAGGTTGTGATTTGTCTTCTCCTCCTTTGGGGGCTGAAGCACCCCATTGTTTAGGTCTGTAGGAGCCTTGGGGCTGAGATCTGCCTCTTGGGCGTCTGTATCTGCCTCTTTGTGGCCTGCCTGACACTGGAAAGGACCAATTTTTTGAAGGCCAGTTTCTGCTAAATCTAGGTGGTTGAACCTGTAAGAAATCTTTCACCATTTGCATTGACTTTGCTTTATCCTCCATTTTCTTTAACACCTCTTCTGCCTTAACACCAAACAAAGTATCATGCTGTAGGGGAGCATCCAATAATTTTACCTTAACATGGTCAAGTAAACTTTGTTCTTTCAACCAAGCATGTCTTCGAATAACTGAGCATGTAACTGTGGCTCTACAAGAAGCCTCTAATGAATCAAAACCACATTGCAGAGTATGCACGGCCGGCCTTAGGCATAGGCGAACTAGGCGACTGCCTAGGGCGCCGTACAAGCCGGCCTCAAAAGGGCGCAATTCACGGACCGGAGTTCTGTTGTGACGACCCCTAACCAGGAAATGCCGAACAGACAACAACATATCTTTTTTTTTTTTTTTTTAATTTCACCGCCGCCCTAGAGACTACCATTGCGCCCTCCCCGGTCTCAAAAGGGCGCAATTTATGGAGCGGACTTCTGCTGTGACGATTCCTAACCGGGAAAAGCCGAGCAACAACAAAAAGTCCTCAAAGCATCTCTTAATGCATCTCAAACTTTTCAAAAGCTCCTCGTTTTGACAGAGTATTCTTTCTGTTATCCTCTACATGTCATTTTATTTTTCTCGGTGGATGATGGATATTTAATACAGCATGTATTTTTACATCCTAAATAATAATACAAATAAATAAATAAACATGGTATCTATCAATGGTAAATGCCACCAATTAAAATGCGAGTCAGTTTTGCATTCCATTCCACTTGGTAACTCTGGACCCAAGTACCGTGTCTTAAGCAAGCATCTTCATACCGCCCCTCGCAACTTCAGGACAGTCAACACGATTATAATTTAGTAAGACTCCACCTTGGGTTACATGTTGCATGACTTCTTTTTCCCCTCCCCTATCGTATGCCTTATCTTGCATGGCATTTCTAAAGTCCCCATTTTCAGATGAGTCACACGCCCACTCCCAGCTTTAAACTAGTGAACAATTGCCAGCTTTCCAGGGTGAATGCAACCAAAGACTCATGTCATGATACTTGGCCTTAGTCCAGCCGGTTAGAGCCCACTTCCGGTCTCACATGTGTAGTGATGCGGTTTAGCTGTAAGCGAGCGCAGCCCACGAGGGCCGTAGCCAGCGCGTTCCCAGCACTTTATAAGGAATTTTAGTAGCTACCGAGCCCAGATTCCAAAGGACCCAGCTGAGCAAAGTGCAAGTTTGAATTACTTTTATTGCAAAAAATTAGAGTATTTTGCTGTTGGTAAGTTAATACTATATTTGCTGCATCACTATTATTATTATCTGTCTACTTATTCATTGCATCTATATAGAGTGCATGGGCAACATTTTTTTTTATTTCACTGCCGAGAGGCTAGCTAGCCTATCAACAGTTGCGCCCTCCCCCACTGAATCCATTCCACTGCTATAGTGAAAAGCACTGGTAACAGTACAAATACTCGATAGCATAGCTGTCGGCAACACAGCTCATTTCCCTTGCTAATGAAAATTAAATACTTAATTGGCATACATTTCCCCCCTAAAATAGTGTTTGCATAGCTCTGAACATTTTTTTTTTTTGCCACAGACAGTATTTTACGCTGTGATTGGCACTGCAGTTAGAGTGCGTGATGCATTGTAAACTCGAAACTATTCAATATCTTTATAGAGTCTAGTCTTTGGAAATTGTTAGTGTTTGTAGGCTGTACAACATGGTAATGTATGAATTTATGCTTTAAGCTTTTACAGGTGTGATTAATAGTTTGACAGTTAAAGTAAATATATTTTGTTTCTTTTTTCTTGTGCTTCTGTGCTAAGATTAAATAAGTAAGTGATATATATATTCTGGTTTTCATTTCTTTTTTGCATTTAGTCATTGTAGTTTTAAGAAAGTTACACAAATGTATAAATTCTGTGTGGACCTTCTAGACATGCAAGTCCTTGCAGTGTCCAGTATGTGTATTATATAATCATGAAGTTGTTTAACAGTCTGCATGAAGATGTCTAGAAATTGCATGATTTGAAGCTTGGGAGTCTAGTAAGCATATTTTGTTCCCTTCTAGTTGTTGGAGAATTTTACCTGTTTCTTGCTGTAGTGGTTTGAGGTGAGACCAACTGTTTGTTTTGGTTCAACACTGAAGTCTTTGCAAGAGTGATTGCCATTAATTTCCTTCTGGTGTTATTGTGCACTGACAAACTGACATTTTGACTTCATCTTTGGATGGTCTTCATTTGTTCATCAGAACCCAGTGCCTCTAGGCCATTGTTGTAACCTAGGGAGTAAATTGAGTGGATAAACAACTATGGAAACAGGATAGAGATTCAGTACACAGGCTTATGGACATGCATATGAGGAAGAAGAGGGGAGGGGGACAAAAGAAAAGGCCTTTGTGGCTTGTATAGAACTACAAGGCTCAGAATCCGTGCAAATGTTAGGGCTTACAAGAGGTGTGAAAAAGTTGACATGGAGGTGCAGGTGGCTACAAAATGGCAATAAAGTTGGTGAGAGAAGGCTTGCATTGAAATGGAGCCATCACAAGGGATCATCAAGTGAAGCAAAGACTTTTTAGATACATAGGAGGCAGGAAAGAGGAACAGATCTGTTGAAGTTTTGCAGAAATGGGAGAGAGGTCAACAAAGACTGGGAAAAAGCAGAGGTACTGAATGAATACTTTTAGTTTTCAGGGAGATTACTATGCTTGGAGGGTGACAGGGAAGAATGGGAGGGACTGGAAATACACCAGCATAGAGGATGTTCAGAGAGAACTGAAGATCCCTAGGTTAAAGAAAACAAAACAATCAGAGGGGCTGCTTCCTAGGGTGCTAATTAATATGGCCATTGTGTTGGGTGATCCCTTACAATGCAGTGTTTTATGCACATTATTGGCTGCTGCATAAACTGATGGAGGACTAGAAGATAAGTGTGGCACCCTTCTAAAGCTGGGGAGAAATCCAGGGAAGGGTAGGCTTGGTAACTTAATGTTAGTGGGTTACAGGTGAACTACACAGTGGAGCACAGTTATTTATTTATTTATTTATTTATTTGACATTTCATTTGATATTTGCTTACTGGGAAGGTACGACTGGACTAGTAGATCATTTTCAGTGGAGGCCTGAGGAGAAAAGCTCCACTACAAATTGACAATAATAAAAAATATTTATTAATTAATATCAAGAACATGCGTAGAGTAAACAGCAGTATACAGGAGTGTATGTCTTTAATACAAACAGCATATAACATATAACAGCTCCTAGAAGCAGCAGGATCAAAATACAAACATTTAAATAATCATTAACAATGACGTTGTCAGTAATCTTACAGTATATGTAATGCTAGGAAATCTAGGAGATATTTTGTATTTTTAAGTAGGCAAAGGTACAGCATACCTGGAAAGAGCAGGAGAGAAGAGGGGAGAGATAAGGGGATTCCAAAGAAGGAGGTCAGAGAGAGTAGGAGCAAAAGGGAGAGCAGTTGGTTTAGAGAGAGTGAAATCAGATGTGATGTAGGTAAGGTGATACGAGGGATGCTAAGTTCAGCCCAGCCATGTGCAGGAGCATAGCCAGTTGGTTAAATGTTCCCTGAGAAACTGTTTAAATTGGGGGGGGGGGTTGATAGTATTTAGGTTGTTTTGAGGGATGCTGTTCTAGGTCCTGGATATTTGGTTGGAGTATAGAGAATCTCCAAACCTGCTGCTGGATCTAGTGACTTTTAAAAGGAATTTGTCAGAAGATCTTAAGCCTCTATTGTTAGAGTAGGGCTGTACCTGGTTTTGGAGTGCCAGGCATTTATCGGATTGGTATGGGCAGTAGTTAGTTGACTGAAGGATAAGAGATTTGGTAGTTCTAGCCACTTGAATTTGTGAAGAGCAGTGCAATGCTAGAAGCTGTATGGGGAATTTGATGCGAATCTGGTGATTGTAACGGACCTCTAGTTTATTTATGTCTGTTTTTTAAAGGTTTGTGAAAATGGGAGAGGCATACAGAAAGGTAGACAGTAAATGTGACCTAGCAATTGATTGTCTAGTGGTGTTGGTTAGGTATGGCATGTCTGTAGTGTGAGCCTAGTTTTATATGGGCCTTTTTAATGACGAGTGCTAAGTGTTTGTTACATCTCAGGCAATTGTCAGTGGTGACTCTAGTTTGATATGAGGGACAGGTTCAGTTTTGGGTTTGTTGGATGAATGGATGGTAAACTGAGGAATATGGGCAGGTGTTTTGTTATTGGTGAAGAGCATTCATTTATTTTTATTTGGATTGAGTATAAGTTGATAGTTGGAGAGGTAGGATTCAGTGTCTTAAGAAGGATTTTTGGGTTATTTCTTGGAATTCTGGAAGGGAGGGAGCAGCACAGATGAGCAAGGAATCATCTGCATATTGAACGATAGTGGCTAGGTGAGTGGCAGTATGAAGTTTGTTGATAAAGATGGTAAGGAGTAATGGTCCAAGGACTGAACTTTGTGGGACACCAAATGAGGCAGGTAGTAGGCTAGAGAGTTTGTTTTGCCACTAAACCATTTGTTGTCAGTCAGATAGGTAGTTGTGATACCATGAGAGAGCTGTTTGGGTAAGGTTTAGGGATCAGAGTTCATTGAGGAGCTTTTGGTGGTCAGTGGTGTTGAATGCCTTAGACACATGCAGGAAGAAGGATGAAGCAACTTGCCCCTTCTTTCCGAGTTGGTTAATTGTGTTAGGAAAACTTATGTAAGAGCAGTTGTGGTGCTGTGCCAGGGTTGAAAGTCATGTTGGGAGTTGGTTAGAAGGTTGTTGCTTACTAGATTGTCCAGTAGCTGTGAATCTATACATTTTTTCTAAAATGTTGGTTAGAGGAGGTAATATGGCTACTGGTATATACTTTTATATAATAGTATACAGTATACTGGTTTATAGTATTAATGATAAGTGTAGTGTATGTGGACTTCAGCAAGATCTCTGACTCCTAGCCACACTGAAGGCTATGACAGTTGGAGGTAGGACCAAGGCTGAGAAACTGGATAGTTACGTTTGGTAGGATATAGAGTTGTACTAAAATAGACCGTGTCCGGAATTAGTTAATAGGGGGTACCACTGGGGTCAGTCCTAGATCTTGTTCACTCTATTTCTGTCAGATATATCTGAAGGAGTAAGTAACTGGATCAGTGTCTTTACTGATAACATAAAGAAAGGTACATCAGTGGAAGATGGAGGGAAGAGTCTAGCAAATAATTTGGCTGGGTAGTAAGGTGGTGTGTGTGTGTGTGTGTGTGTGTGTGTGTGTGTGTGTGTGTGTGTGTGTGTGTGTGTGTGTGTGTGTGTGTGAGTGGAACTGATGGTAAATGAGCAGGAAAAGAAGGTTGTTGGTCACACCTGACTTGGCACATCAGGAACACAATGAGAGGGCAGTAGTAGCACCATACAGAATGCTGGCTGAAATCCTTGGAGAGGTAAATTCCAGAAGCCAAGAAATAGTGCTTTCACTTTGCAGGTCCCTGGAACAGATGATGACTTTAGTGCACCATGTAGTACTAGAAACCATGTAATGAGGTGCTCAACAGAGGATCTAAGCTCTTCCCATTTGAGACCAAAAAGGGGTGCATAGTATTCTTGCATAAAATCACATTAGGTAGATGTGCATAGGGTCATTCTAAACAGTTAGGATAGAGGCAGGAGAAAGAAAGCACAAGTAGCAGATTCTAGGGATTAACTACTACTTGGATCTCCAGTAGTACATTTTCATAGGGTTGTTGATGCATGGAATGGGTGATTTAGAGGGGAGTCCCCAAAAGCATTCAATACGGCATGGAACAAGATCAAGGAAGTTGGAGTGGAGGGGAGATATAATGTAAAGTTTGATTTTTAAAGAATTATTGTTTGTTCTTCTGAAGTTGTTGTACAGTGCCTTTATTGTTGCTTTAAAATGCACGTGATTGAGGTTTGAGATTGCACCTAGACCTGTTGGAATGCCTAGGTTATTGCTTTGACAGCTATAGCTAGTATCCCCCTTACAAGCTTAGAATAGGGCCATATGGAATGATGCCATGTAGAACTCCTTTCGGCTGGATTGCTACATCTTGGTAGGAAAAAGTGTGAATTTTTTTTGGAGGGGTGCAATCTTGAGTACAGCAGAGACAAACTAGCACTAATTAGCCGTAGTTGACCAGAGAAGTAAGAAATAAGTAGCCAGTGTTAGTTCACCAACATGGTGAAGGGAGACAGACAGGAGTGGCTTTTGTGGGAGTGACCTACATATGGGCGTGGCTCACGTAGGGGCGTTACTTGAGAATGGTGTGGGTGGGGCTTAAGGGGCACCACAGCACTACTTCGCCTACAGTGCCATTTCAGCTAAGGCCGGCCTTGAGAGTATGCTTTCCCACTTGTTCAACTGCATGCAATAATTCCTGCATTTCTTTACTGTCAGGACTTTCTGTATTTGTAACCATTTTCTGCTTTAACAAAGACATGCAATACTGTTGATATTTAAGCATGTGAAATTGACAGATTAAAGCTCTTACAGCTAAAGTAGCAGAAGTGTAAACTTTTTCCCCCCATCTGTCCAGAGCTCTGGAATCCCTATCTGAGGGGACAGGATTTTTGGCAGTGGAAGCTTTAACCCCTTTAAGACCCTGAGAAATTGTTTCTGGGTCTGCAGCGGGGTTTTTGTAAAGAAATCTATGAGAGTCAGGGACCCTGTAGTACCTGTCTGGCTTTACTGGTGCAGGGGGTAAAGAATCTGGAGACAGACTGGATTCAGTAAAAACATCACCTATAATATCAAGCACAGTGGGATAAGCCAGGGGCCTGTGCTGAGGCAATAAAAGGAAATCTCTGAGCCTTTTCTTGGATTCTGAGTAATCCTGGCTCTCCCAGTGGAAATGCTCCCTCATGGTGTGCAGGGTTTCCCCAAAAGAATAATCCTCAGGCGGTGAGGCTGAAGGAATGGACTCTTCAGCATCAGAGTCCTCATAAGGAGGGAGAGAACAGCCTTGATCAGAGGAAGAATCAGAGGAAATGGAAACCTGATCAGAGGAATCATAATCAGTGTCTTGCCTAGGCCTTTTGTTAGGAGGGGGATGGGAGCCCCTGATTAAAGTAATAAGGTCTTCGGCCATTTTAAGCATCTGTTTCTTTGGCATGGATGACTGTTCTGGAGAATGCTGCACTTGTTTCCTTGTCTTTGACTTTGCTGCTATAGTAGCCTTAATTGTAAGCTGTGAAGGTCTGAAGACGCCCTCAGAAGCCAGTGCCTGCTCAGCGGCTCCGTACCCATCTGAGGGAATAGTTTCCGTAGGCCCAATACCTTGAGTTTCCACAGGCCTCGGGGCCTCCACGTGGCTGTCGGTTACGGCCTGTGGCTCTGAGGTAGCGGGTGTCAGGGGCTGCGAAAGCGCCTCACTGAGAACCGGCGTCTGGCCTAGAAGAGGCTTTGTTGTCGGTTTTGGACCTCGGATGCCTGTCTCTTTCTTTGTCCTTGCGTTTTTTATACATTCCGGTCGTCGGTTGATCCGACGGCATTTTATAATTAAATCTTCGTCCAAAATAATGTAAAGCAAATTCAAACCGACGTTTTTTATTGAATCTAGCACAAAACCGACAACTAGTAACGTCGTGATCAGGGCCAAGGCAAGGAATGCAGTAAGAGTGTAAGCCCTTATGAGGTATTTGCTTCCCACAAGAAATACAATTATTAACTTTTACTGACATCGGTCTGGAGCAAGAAAAAGTTTCCCCAACAGGGTACTTAGCTTTATTGAAGACTTCGGTTCTGAAATTAAATTTTGAAAATCTCAGGAGTCGGCCGACCGGCACTTGCGAACTGCTTTTGCTTCGGGCACCACGCGGCAAGAAAGACTGAAGAAAATGGCGTTGGTTGCAACTTTTATACCCCTGGCGCACTGACATCAGGAAAGAGGCGACAGCAACCGATGCCGGTCCAAGACTTTGGAACTCGGGCCGACTGCGGGTCACCTGCCAGCAGGATAACCCAAGTGTAATGACTGCAACAGTGAAACACGATGAACATCAACAACAAGCTTTACAATAAAATGAAAAGAATTTTGACCAAAAGAAAGAACAGTAATTCCCAGAATGTTAGAGAGACTGACACTGAAATAAAGAACAACTCAGGAGGAGTTTAAATAAAATCCACCAAAGCCAAGTTTGAGGCTAAAGTAGCTACCCAAGCCAAAGACGATTGCAAGGCATTTTTTAGTTAATGGTTGTAATCTCAGAAGCACAACACAGCAATGCACCATGCTGAATATACAGTGTACCTACTGGCCCATAAATTTATTTCTAACTTTACTCCTCTCTTCTCTCGGTCTGTCCCTCAAGATGTACCTAAATCTGTCTCATCTCCAGCTATCAGACAAGTGCTATCAAAAGCTAAAAATACTCCATCACTGGGTCCTGACAATATCCCTGGATGCATCCAAAATAGCATGAGCATGACTTAGCCATACCCCTAACAACACTGTTCAATCTCAGCTTCTATACAGGTTTTGTACGAAGTGAATGAAGAAAGTACAGTTGTGTACACTTACCATAAATGTAGATGTTCGAGTGTATTCACTGTTGCAGTCATTACATTTGGGTAATCCTGCTGGCAGGTTGCCCTCATTCAGCCTGAATTCCAAAGTCTTTGGTCCTGCATCGGCTGTCGTCGCCCCTTCCCTGACGTCAGGTCATCAGGGGTATAAAAGAAGCAGCAGATGCCATTTTCTTTAGTTTTTCTTGCCCTAGATGTCAGGTGCCCCCTAAAAGGATAGCTAAAATTTATATCTATATATAAAATTACATGCAGCAATATAAACTTTACCTTCATCCACAAGCAAATACACCACATAGGTTGTATAAATCAGAAAAGAAAAGATAGGTTCCATCAGAAGAAAAGGGGGGATGGCGGTTGGGTAACCTGGACTGCAATAGTGAATACACTTGAACATCTACATTTATGGTACCATGTTCTTCGTGTTTCACTGTTGCAGTCATTACATTTGGGTAAATTCCCAAAGCTATGGTTGGGAGACTGGAGCTAAACAGCATTAGGAGTGGCTATGAGACCCTGCAGAACTGCAGTGGCAAAGCCTATCCTGGATTTAGAGTAGAGTGGCAGATTATAGTGGTTTGTAAAGGTGTGCACTGAACTCCAAGTAGCTGCCTCTAAAATGTCCTTGGTTGGTACTCCCCTGAGAAAGGCTGCTGAAGTGGCTACAGCTCTGGTGGAATGTTGCCTAATGCCCTTAGGCACTGGCTTGCCATGGTATAAGTAGCAGAAACGAATGCAGTGGCCTATCCACTTTGAAATAGTCTGCTTTGAGATAGCATTTCCTTGTGATCCTGCAGCATATGCCACTAGTAATTGCTCTGTCTTTCTGAAAACTTTGGTTCTGTCCAAGTAGAATCTAAGCTGTCTGTGTACGTCCAAAGAATGCAGAATTCTTTCCCCCTTGTTCTGTGGATTTGGATAAAAAGTTGGCAGATGAATGGTTTGGTTAAGAGCCACATTGGACACCACTTTAGGCATAAATGTTGGGTTTGTCCTCAGGGAGACCCTGTCTGGATAAAAAATGATAAAAGGTTCCACAGCCATGAGTGCCTGTAGCTCTGAAACTCGTCTTGCAGAAGTTATTGTAGGAGCAGAGCTGTTTTCCAAGATAAAAACTTTACATCAGCAGTAGTAGCTGGCTCAAAAGGAGGCAGGGTGAGTTTTTCCAAGACATAGTTGAGGTCCCATGCAGGCATTGGTGATCTCCTTGGAGGCCTTAAATTTTTGGCTCCTCTGAGGTACTGTTTTAATAAGGGATGAGAAAAGATTGGTGGCTCTGCATTGTAATGAGATGAAATGGCAGAGGCATGAATTTTAATAGATGAGAAAGATAGGCCTTTGTCCAGCATCTCAGTTTAAGTATTGTAAAATCTGAGGAATATTTGGCACAGCTGTATCTGTTCCTTGTGCCTGATTCCAAGCACAGAATCTCTTCCATTTTCCAGCATAAGATTTTCTAGTACTAGGCCTTCTGGCTTCCAAAATGACATCCATCACAGATTTGCTGAGAGGTGAGTTTTGTATGACTACATTATCCACCAAGCTGCCAGGTTTAAAGTCCTGAGCTGGCTGCGCAGGATCTGATTGTTTTGCTGGGACAGCAGATGCAGTATTTGAGGTAAAGTCCAAGCTGGGCATTGAGACAAGCTCCTTAATATTGGGTACCAGTGCTGGTGGGGCCAGTCTGGTGCAATCAGTATCATCTTTGGCTTCTCCTGTCTGACCTTTAGGAGTACCTTGGGGAGGAGAGGCAGAGAGGGGAAAGGCATATACTGATAGGTTTTTCCAGCTGAAGGATAGGCCGTCCACGTTCCATGCTTGTCTGATAAATCCTTGTGCAGAATCTCTTTAGTTGGTAGTTGTGAGGGGAGGCAAATAGATCCATGTCCGGGCATCCCCATTTCCTTGTTATCATGCTGAAGACTTGTGGATCCAGCTGCCACTCGTGGGGATCCCTGAGGTTTCTGCTTAGATCGTCTGCCAGAGTATTTTTCCTTCCTGGCAGGAATTTTGCCTGCAGATGTACTTGGTAAGTCAATGCTGTGTCCCACAAAGTCATGGCTAGTCTGCAAAGGAGGTAAGAATGTGTGCCCCCCTGCTTGTTTATATACCACATGACCATGGTGTTGTCTGTCTTTATCAGTAGTTGTCCTGGATGAAGTAGGTCCTTGAGGGCTGTCAGGGCATTTTCAACAGCTAGCATCTCTTTTTGATTGATATGTAGATGTATTTGGTTTGAGGTCCATGTTCCCTGAATGCATCTTCCTGCCATGTGAGCCCCCCAGGCATAATCTGATGCATCCGTTGTTAAGTGTCTGCCTGGCTGGGGGTAATGTGAATGGCTGTCCCTTGTTTTGGTGACAAGCCTTTGCCCACAATCAAAACTCCTGTTGCAGGCAGGGAATGAGAGTAATTATAGTTTCCAGGCTGTGGCAATGTTGAGTCCAAACACGGTTTAGGTACCATTGAAGTTTCCTCATATGCAGTCTTGCATATGGAATTAGTAGGATGCAGGATGCCATGAAGCCCAATGCCTGCAGAATTTTTCTTGCAGATAACTGGGTCTTTGTTGCCAACAGTTGGAAATAGGTAGTCAGTTGCCTTTGTCTGGCGTGAGATAAGCCATCTGGGCAGTTGTATTTAAGCTTGCACCCAGGAATATTATCTCTTGAGAGGGTACTAGTTTTGATTTCTGTTCATTGACTGTGTACCCAAGGCATGGTAATAATCTCTTTACAAACGCCAGATGCTGTAGAAGAATGTCCTTGTTCTCTGCTTGAATGAGGCAGTCGTCTAAGTAAGGATATATTTGTATTCCTCTTTGTCTGCAGTATGCAATTACTGGTGCCAGGCACTTTGTGAAGACCCTGGGCGCAGTAAATTGGTAGTGCATTGAGCCAGCTTTGAATCTGAGGTATCTTCTGCAAGTTTGTCTGATTGGGACATGCAGGTACGCCTCTTTTAGATCTAAAGTCACCAGCCAAGCGTTCTTGCCCAGCATGGGCAGAAGCTGCTGTAGAGTCAACATTTTGAATTTTGGAATATCCAGATATGTATTTAGAATAGATAGGTACAGTATTGGTCTCCAAGCTTTGTCCTTTCTGGGTACCAAGAACAGTCTTGAATAAAACCCCTGTCCCTGTTCTTGCTCTGGTACTTGTTGAATGGCCCTCATGTCCATGAGGGATGAGACTGTTTTTTGTGCCTCTGCCCATTGATGTTTTGGCAGGTCTGGCCAACCATTTGCCCTTGGCAGGGTATGGAAGTGAAACTTGTAGCCTTGTGACACTATGTTTAAGACCCATTTGTCCTGGGTTATTATGTGCCAATTTTGAGAAAAAAGTGCTAGTTTTCCCCCTTAAAGGTGCTGCCAGAAAATAAGTGGTTGGCGCAGGCAGGGGGAAGTCATTGGGACTGTTTCCTGTATGGTTGTGATTTGTCTTCTCCAGTTTTGGAGGTAGAAGCACCCCATTGTTTAGACGTGTACGAACCTTGGGGCTGGGATCTGCCTCTAGGGCGTCTGTATCTGCCCCTTTGTGGCCTGCCTGACACTGGAAAGGACCAATTCTTTGTAGGCCAGTGTCTGCTAAATCTTGGTAGCTGTACCTGTAAGAAATCCTTGACTGCTTGCATAGATTTAGCTTTGTCCTCCATTTTCTTTAATAACTCTTCTGCTTTAACACCAAACAAAGTATCATGCTGTAATGGAGCATCTAATAATTTTGCTTTAACATGATCAGGTAGATTTTGTTCCTTTAACCAAGCATGCCTCCTAATGACAGAACCTGCAGGAGGCCTCCAAAGAATCAAAACCACATTGCAAAGTATGCTTTCCAACTTGTTCAGCTGTATGCAATAAATCCTGCATTTCTTTGTTTTCTGCACATTCAGAATTTATCAACATTTTCTGTTTAAGCAGTGACATTAATATATTGCTGATATTTGAGCATATGAAACTGACAATTTAAAGCCCTAATAGCCAAGGTAGCAGAAGTGTAAATCTTTTTTCCCCATCTGTCCAGTGCCCTAGAATCCCTGTCAAAGGGAGTAGGGTTTTTTGCAGTTGCAGCATTGACCCCTTTGGGACCCTGAGAGACAGTTTCTGGGTCAGCAGCAGGGTTTTTGAAAAGGAATTTATGAGTGTCAGGAACCCTGTAGTACTTGTCCGGCTTAACCGGTGCTGGAGGTAAGGAGTCAGGGGTCAGACCAGACTCTGAAAATACATCCAGACTCTGAAAATACATCCACAATGTCTAACACAGGTGGAATAGCTAGGGGTCTGTGTTGTGGTAGTAAAAGGAAGTCTCTGAGCCTTTTCTTAGAATATGAATAATCTTGGCTCTCCCAGTGGAAATGCTCCCTCATGGTATGTAAAGTTTCCCCAAAAGAATAATCTTCAGGAGGAGAGGCTGAAGGGATAGATTCTTCAGCATCAGAATCCTCATAGGGAGGAAGAGAGTATTCTTGATCAGAAGAGGAATCAGATGAAATGGAAACCTGATCTGAAGATTCATATTCTGTCTCTTGCCTAGGCCTCTTATCAGGAGGGGGATGGGAACCCCTGATCAAAGTAGTTAGGTCCTCGGCCATTTTGAGCATCTGTTTTCTAGGCATGGAGGCCCGTCCATGAGGCTGTTGTACTTGTTTCTTTGTCTTTAAAGGTGTTTTCGTCTTTGCCTTTGAAGTTGAAGTTAATTTAACATATAATTGAGTAGGTCTGGAAACACCCTCAGAAGCTGATGCCTGCTCAGCGGCTCCGGACCCATCTGAGGGAACAGTTTCCAAAAGTCCAATACCTTGGTTTTCCAGCGGCCTGGTCGACTCCCACATGGGTGTCGGTAGTGGCCTGCGAGTCTAAGGTAGCGGTCATCAGGGGCTGCGAAGGTGCCTCACTGAGAACCGGCGATTGGCTTAGAAGAAGCCTCGTCGTCGGTTTTGGACCTCGGATGCCTGTCCTTTTCTTTGCGTTTCTTGTGAATTCCGGTAGTCGGATGGCTATCCGACGACATTGTATAGTTAAATCTTCTGCCAAAATAGTGAAATGCAAAATCGTATCGACACTTAATAGTGCGTTGGTTAAATCTAGCACAAAACCGACAACTAGCAACGTCGTGGGCAGGGCTTAGGCAAGGAATACAGTAAGAATGAAAGTCCTTATGAGATATTTGCTTCCCACAAGAAATGCAATTATTAACTTTTTCTGACATCGGTCTGGAGCAAGAAAAAAGTTTCCTCAATGGGGTACTTAGCTTTTAGTGAAGACTTCGGATCTGAAATTCAAACACGAAAATCTCAGGAGTCGGCCAACCGGCACTTGCGAATTGCTTTTGCACCGCTCGGCAAGAAAGACTGAAGAGAATGGCATCGGCTGCATCTTTTATACCCCTGGCGCACAGACATCAGGGAGGAGGCGATAGCAATCGACGCTGGACCTAGACTTTGGAATTTAGGCCGAATGAGGGTAGCCTGCCAGCAGGATAACCCAATTGTAATGACTGCAACAGTGAAACACGAAGAACATCGAACTCTATTGGCAGTTTGTTTTTTGAATTGTTTTAAAAGGTGGTTTTTCTAAGTATTTTACTGTTTGTAGTCTGAAGAAGCTGGAACATTTCTCCAGCGAAAGCGCTTACATTAAATCTTGTTTTGGTTTATCATATAATCTGTTGTGGTGGATTACGTGGACTTTAAGCCGTTCAGTTGCCATTTTACCCAGTTTTATAGAGTTTTGTTTCCAAAGGAAGGGCTCCATGAGGGGGAATTCCTCTATGCTTTGTCAGAAAATCTCTTCCTAGGCTTTTTCTAGCTTTGTGAAAGTGCCTAGGATCCCTCTTAACAAAAGAAGTGGATATGGACGTACAGTTCATACGATATCTAGAGACTGTACAGAAGAGAATATGCCTGAAGTCTTTCATTGTCTTACTTTGCTCTTACAAAGTTTGGAAAAGACTGGCAGCTTGTGCGGCCTAAACTAAAGGTTTTTGTCAAAAGGTGAATGCAAGAGTTTCAATTTGAAGTTGGCAGGAATGGGCTGACACTATAGCTATGCATATCGTCTAATCACCGAGCCGGTGGCAGCAGTCCTAGACAAACTGTCTGCTGCATCATAACTGCAGTTGATGCTGGGTCTGCCTATTTGTGTATCTTAAGACAGAAAACACTATTTTTCTGTTTAGAGCCTGCTGTCTGAGGTTCTGACATGACCTTATGCAGAGACTGCAGCACAGAAAGCAGGTGTTTAGTCATTTGCGTTTGATAATTAATTGCTCTGAATGCTAAAGTGGAAGAAATGCAAACTTCCTTACCCCACCTATCCATAACCCCACTGTCCTTGTCTGAGGGGAGGTTATCTGCAGTGGGAAGCAACCTGGATGGCTTATCGGAGGAGAGACTGCTGTAGGGTCAGCCATGGCATTTTTATACAGGTATTTAAGTTCATCACAAACCTTATAAACCTTGTCAGGTCTTTTAGGAGTAGGTGGCCAAGAGTCAGGTATTATGGAGGAAGAATAAAAGGCATCAAGATATGCTTTGAGGACTGGGGGACCTACTGAAGGAGCTGGAGTACCCCCATCTCCAGAAGGCCGTAGTATCTCTCTTGCATCTAAAGAGATTTGCCTTGACTGCCACTCAGTATATCTCATCATAGTCTGAAAAGTTTCTCCAAAAGGAAGCCTCTTCCAAAGGAGAGTCAGGCAAAACACATTCCCCCTTTGTCCAAAGACACTTGCTCAGGAGAGTGGAGCTGCAAAGAGTAATCCAGAGAATGATCAGAATCTGGTTCAGTATCCTCTTCAGAGGAGAAAAAATCCAAGGCATGCTTTTGTGGTGTGGCTTGATATAGCTGGGTCACAAAAGGAAGAGGTTTCAGGGCCAAGATCGCTTTAAATAAGCCCTGGGAGAAGTCCATCCATTCTTTTTCTCTAGAAGGTATACGGGACATCAGATGTTTGCTTAATTATTTTTTCTATTTAGGGGTGATATCCATCTGAATAAGACTTAGAGGTTCAGAACGTTGTCTCATTTCAATAAGCATACCAGGAAACTCCTCCTTTAGAAAGATCTGAAGGATTCCATGAGGGCCCCTAGAGATAAGACACTGTGTGTCCAAGATATCCACACAGTCTGCAAGGCCTAAAGAGTCACACCAGCCTTGAACAGGGTCTTGGTAGAGGCTGCCTAACAGGTAATCGGACATACAGCAGGTTCAACCACCTCAGCTGGAATGTCTGACACAGAGCAGAGTGGATAAGTTGTTGACTGCAGCTGTGCTGAGATATACAAGTAAATTGTTTTTTTTTTCGATTATTTATACAGATTGTTTTTAACAATTAATATATAGCACTTTTATTGTCTGCTTTTTAGTCTTTGAGTGTATTTTATTGCTATTAACTAATCTGCACAAGTAACTGATTTGTCTGCAGTTAAAAGCATTCTGTATCTTTATAAATCTTTGCTTTCTCTAGTGTTACTGTCTCTGTAGGCTATTGTTCCCACCCTCCCTTCCATTTGGTGTCTTGCTCTTATACTTGGTGGCTTTGCAGTTGCCCACCCCTACTGTAAATCTGATCTGTGACGCTCCTCCCAGTCTAGTGTCATTAGCTCATTGCCTTAATATTGCTACAACTCAAGTGCTCTAGGTTGCACTGCATCTGAAGTGTTTGTGTGTTTTAGCTGCTTTTCTGTATATATAGACTTCTCTGTTTCTTTAACTAAATAAGCTCTGCAAAGTTGCTTTATTGCATTCCTGCCTGTATTTCTGAGTTTTTTGCACTTTTAAAGTTTGTTTTTGCTTAGTTTAACTGGTAGGCTACACATTCAAGTGCGCTAGCCGAATTAAAGCATTTACTGTGTTTCTGTACCTAATTTTTGCTACTTTGTAAAAAAAAAAAAAATCCTTGTTTCCCGCCTTTACTGAACTAGAATAGTCCAGTCTTCAGGTATTGCTGATCTCTGGGCTGTGTCATAGTTCCTGTGTTGCCCATATCCTTATTTGGATAGGAGGAAGCTTCTTTGTTCACCAGTGAGAGTAGGGAGCTCTGAGCAGCCTATCTGTCCCTTGAGGAGTGGTTCCAGCCCAGTGACCTGTAGCTTATTGGCCGTTTTGGGAAATTTCCTATCTCTTTCTAACCCCCTGCTTTAAAGCCAGCTTTAGCGCTTGTAATTTAAAGTTTGTCCTGTTTGTTGCATTTACCTGTTGAGGATACACACTCGTGCGCTAGCCTGTGTTACATATTTATTGCATTTTTCTGCTGTTTGTTGCAAAAAAGAAAAAAATATATCCTTGTTTCCCATCTGTCCTGACCTAGAGTAGTCCAAATACAGGCTTTGCTGTATTCTGGACTTTTGGAAAGTTCCTGTGTTGCCCATTTCCTTTCTTGGATAAAGGGCAACTTCTTTGTTCACCAGTGGCAGTGGGGAGCTTGGAGCAGCCTATCTATCCCTGGAGGAGTGTTCCCAGTACAAGAATCTGGTAGTTCCTGTGTTGCCCATTTCCTTTTTTGGATAAAGGGAGGCTTCTTTGTTCACCAGTGGCAGTGGGGAGCTTGGAGCAGCCTATCTATCCCTGGAAGAGTGTTCCCAGAACAAGAATCTGGTAGTATGTTTGTTGCAAAAAAAAAAAAAAAAAATGTTATCCTTGTTTCCCATCTTTCCTGACATAGAGTAGTCCAAATACAGGCTTTGCTGTATTCTGGACTTTTGGAAAGTTCCTGTGTTGCCCATTTCCTTTCTTGGATAAAGGGAGGCTTCTTTGTTCACCAGTGGCAGTGGGGAGCTTAGAGCAGCCTGTCTATCCCTGGAGGAGTGTTCCCAGCACAAGAATCTGGTAGTCTATTGGCCGTTTTGGACCAATTCTAAGCTCTTTCAAGTCACTCTGTACAAAACCCACTTTGGCATGGTTTTTGCACCTGTTACTACTCAGCCAAGCTCCTTGTGGTCCTGCAGAGTGGTGCTAGCAGCAGAGAGGCTAAAATAGTGACTGCTAACCTGATAAAAGTGTTTGTTTTCCTGCTACTACCTGGCGATTGTCCGATCTAGCTAAACTGCAAGTATTTCTGCTTCTTGAACTGTTTTAAACTGTTTAAAGTTGTTTTTGCACCTGCACTTTTAAAGTATGTCCTGTTTGTTGCTTTTACCTGTTGAGGCTACACACTCAAGTGCGCTAGCCTTTGTTACATATTTATTGCATTTTCCTGCTGTTTGTTGCAAAAAAAAAAAAAATTATCCTTGTTTCCCGTCTTTCCTGACCTAGAGTAGTCCAAATACAGGCTTTGCTGTATTCTGGACTTTTAGAAAGTTCCTGTGTTGCCGATTTCCATTCTTGGATAAAGGGAGGCTTCTTTGTTCACCAGTGGCAGTGGGAAGCTTGGAGCAGCCTATCTATCCCTGGAGGAGTGCTCCCAGCACAAGAATCTGGTAGTCTATTGGCCGTTTTGGGCCAATTTCTAGCTCTTTCAAGTCCCCCTGTATAAAACCCGCTTTAGCGCGGCTTTGCGAGATTTTGCACATAGCGCAGCACCGCTTAATTGGGTTTAAACCATTCTCTGCTCTTCACTTTTTCCCTTAGAACTGATCTAGTTCGCATAATAAACACCCTATTCCCACTCTAAAGCCTGGCACTTGCTCACTAAAGCAATTATATAAGTCAGCACTAAAAAATTAAAAGCACTACACCCTCACAAACTCCCCTTGAGTACTTCGTTCCACATTGGTCCTTTTTTTCAATTATAAAGAATTCCCAATACTATTCTAGCATGTCCAAAGGTCAGTTGTCAATCTCCTCTCCGGTCCAGCTGGTGAATCTGGGAATCTTGAGGCTATGTTACAACTGCCTCATGTACACAGACAACCCTCTCCTTTTCCCAACAAATTCCAACTCATGTGAGAGATGCAACCATATAGCCAAACTGGAGACTAAGCTCTCTCAACTCAGTACTGGCGTAACCAGTCAGGAGGAGAAGGAAACCACACTCACTACAATTCCAGTCTCACGTAGACCTACCACGACAGCAAACCAAACACATAAACACACAAAAACATACTCAGAGGCTCTAAATAAAAACCTGCCTAAGCAGCAGAGACCTCCAATGCAGACACCCAAGCAACCGCTACCCCAAAACAAAACACGTGCAATACATAGCTCACAAAGCCAGTGTGCCGAACAATCACAGCCCTTAAGGCTAAACAACACACCTGATACACTTGTAATAGGTAACTCTATCGTCAGGCACACTGACGTCCCGCTCTTCAGGCTGAACAAGGAGAAGGTCACGGTGAGCTGCCTGTCGGGCACTAGGATCTGCCACATAACACAAGCACTCAGGTCACTCCAAGGCAAGTACAAATATGACTCAGTCATTGTCCATGCTGGTGTGAATGACCTGAGACGTAACTCCCTGGACTACATGAAAAGAGACATAGAGGAGCTCTCTGAGCATGTAGCCCAGGCCGGTAGGACCCTGACCTTGAGTAGCATCTTACCCACACCAAAAATGATGCCACAATATGAAGACAATATGATCAATTTCAACAATTGGCTTAAGTATTGGTGTCGTTCAAAGGGGATCCAATGCCTGCCTGTCTGCCTGGGATGACATGCTCGACAAGCCACGATGCTTTGCTAGGGACGGCTTGCACCTGTCACCCCTGGGCTTTTGGATATTGGCAAAGGCTCTTGCCACCCCCATAGTGCCTTTTATAGACAGGGCTCAAAAGACAAACCCACCTCCATAGGTATCACAAGGGATAAGAAACTAAGAAGTCTAAACAGACCACCCTCCCAAATCCAGGAACCCCACTCAGCCTTCCTGAGAACACTGAAAAATATGAAGATCTCTCCAAACACCATTATATTGGACAACTTCAACTACCCTAACATAGACTGGGGCATTACTCTAGCTCCAACACCCTAGCCCAAAGGTTCCTAGAATTTATAAACTCAAATGTTATGGAACAACTTGTTGCCACTCCCACAAGAGGGGAAAACATACTGGACCTGATCATTACCAACATGGGGACGCTATGCTCCAGACCAGAAGTGTATCCTTCACTGGTAAGATCAGACCATAAACTAATCTCACTAGATATTCACATCCCGTCCCCAGCCCCTGCCCAGAAAACCACAGTGAAAAACTTCTCTAAAGCAATTTTTACAATCCACAAAACCGAGGTGGAATCCTTCAAAGCCCCCGGGCCTGTGGAAAATATGGCCCAGACCGCAGAATCCTTTATAAACGCATTCTATGAACACCTTCAGGAATGCATGGGTCATGCAATCCCAAATAAAACCAAGACCCAACCCTCCAAAGTTAGGCATCCTGTCTGGTGGACCCCAGCCATAAACAAACTATACAATAGAAGGAGGAAGCTACTACATGATAGAGCAAAATCCCAAAAAGGGAAGGCATCTCTGATCAGTATTATCAAAAAATACGGGCACTCATAAAATCATCTAAGGCCAGCTTCGAGAGAAAAATTGCACAGGACACTAAGGATAATCACAAGGCTTTCTTTAGTTATGTTAGGAACCTGGGTGGGAATTCCCAGAAATGCTCAGAATTAGTCCAAAATGACAAATAATACACCGAACCCACAGACATTGCCAACATCCTAGCTGACAGGTTCAGCGCAAACTTCTCCCCCCCTTCCCCACCAAAAGGGCAAATATCTATCCCAGCAGAGTGCTGCCCCCCTGACATCTCAGATGCTCAGGTAAGAGCCACCCTCTCCAAAGCAAAAAACACAGCATCAATGGGACCAGATGGTGTCCCGGGCTGCGTCCTACATGAACTCCAAGAAGAACTAAACCCAAACATAAAACTACTGTTCAATCTCAGCCTTACTACAGGATATGTACCCAAAGAGTGGCGTACAGCAACAGTGGTCCTTCTCCACAAAGGTGGTGCCTCAACAGATCCTGGAAACTATCGCCCCATAAGCTTGACTAGCTTGGTTTGCAAAGCTATGGAAAGGGTCATCATGGACCTCATAAATAAAGATATTGGGGAACTACAGACACTGGATCCTACCCACTTCGGCTTTAAGGGCAGATCCTGCCTCTTAAACCTGGTTGATTTCTTTGAAACAGTCACCAAGGCCATTGACGAGGGGAAGGTGGTCCACACAGCCTATCTGGACCTTGCAAAAGCCTTCGATACAATACCCCACTCGGGCATTATAGATAAGCTCACCAGCTTAAATATAAACCCCTATGTCACTAGATGGGTTGCAAACTGGCTCAAGGACAGAACCCACATGGTTAGAATTGCTGGAGCCATGTCAGACTCCAAACCAGTTACAAGTGGCGTCCCACAAGGCTCAGTCCTGGGACCTCTCTTGTTCGGTATATATTTCTCAGAGGTACAGGCTAACACGGAAGGACTGTGGCTGACCAAGTTCGCAGATGACTGCAAACTGGGCACCATAATAGACTCTCCAGCCGACACAAGCATCCTACAAAAGGGCCTCATAGAAACAGACAACTGGTGCCAGAGCCATGGCCTCAAGCTAAACGCCAAAAAGTGTATAGTCATCCCCTTTGGCAAAAACAAATTGCCTACAAATTACCACACAGGTGGTAATCCATTAAGTACGGAAGTAATCAGGGACCTGGGGACCCAAGTTGATAGCAATCTCTCATTTGACAACCACGTGGCCAAAGTGGTTAGAAAAGCATTTTATATAGCCCACCTAATCATGAAGGGATTCACATCTAGATCAGGGGAGGTCATCGTGCCTTTTTACTCATCCCTCATCAGGCCCATAATCGAGTACAATGCCCCTTTTGGGATGTACCTTACCAGACACCTGCAGCAACTGGAAAGACCCCAAAAGTACCACACCAAGAGGATCAAAGGGCTCAAAACAGATGCCATATGCTGCTCGGTTAAAGAAACTCCAGCTCTTCTCAGTGGCATACCGCCTGCTCAGAGGCAATCTGTGCCTGACGTATAAAGCCATGTCCAAACCGGAACTAATGGACATGCTGCACCTCAGAAAATCCAAATCCCATCGAGCTACGTGCTCGAGAGACTTGAACCTCAGCACTGAAATAAATAGGACATGCTGGAGGGACAGATTCATAACCCAGAGGCTCCCTTCACTCTGGAATAAAATCCCAGTCCAGGTTAGGCAGAGTCCCTCATTGACTCTCTTCAAGAGGAATCTTGATGAGTGGATGGGAGATAGTAGCTTTACCCCGGGTATCACTTCTGTGTCACTGTTAGACAGAGGCACAGTATACAAACCTTGAAAAAGGGCATAGCAAAATTCATTTAAAATGGGTGGCGAAAGCCAAACACACTCTGGCTAGGCTTATAAATACTCTAGGGCAGATAGCCTAGTATGAACCTATGAACCTAAATGTTGGATTGGGAATCATCTTGGGGTCTCTGGAGTTTCTTTTAAGGGGAAAGGGGGACATCATAAGCCTGAGGGTCTGCCATCTTAAACTAAGATAGGCATTTCAGTCACTGAGTTTCAAGAAATGTACTAAGCAAAGACGTTCTCAATCAGAGGGTATTCTGGTATGAATGACTGACAAATGGAACAGGATCTGCAATTGTGTTCTGGGTCTATGCAAAAAAAACGCACTTAGTGTGCAAGTCCTTGTACACACCACACTCACATTTACCCCTCCTGATGTCTAACAATTTTAAACTACAGTTCTAAGAAGTAAGAAAAGGAAAGTTCCACAATGGGGCACTTATCTGACAATTATTATCAAATTAACGGTGCCAACAACCAAATGAGGACCAATATGATGGGTGCACAACCTGTATTTGGGGTAGCGGTGAGACAGTGTGTACATCACCCCTTAAAATCCAATGAACTGAGGTCATACATCAGATGTACGCCCCTGGGAATTTGTTAGCCCTGTCTGACGTAAGTGAAGAAAACCAATCTGTGATGAATGCTGCAACAGTGATTTCAGCCAGGACATCTTACCATAACTGTAGATGCTGGAGCATATTCACTGTTGAGGTAATCACTTCTGGGGATTTATTCTTGCAAGAGTCCAATGGCTGGGCTAAATTCCAGAGCTTTACCTTCCTACCCCAGCTTTTGACATCTCCCTTCCACTGAAATGTAAGGACATCAGTGATACATATGCTGAGATGACAGACCCTCTGAGACTATCTTCTGATATTTTTTTCCTTGTTCAGACAAGAAACTTGCTGTTAAACCCTGAAGAGTTATTCCCAAGGACAAGTATCCACCCCAAAGCCCAAACCTGCTTCTTTGGGTTCGAAGCAGGATTAGCGAATGGATGGACTCTGGTGAGGGGGATAACAGGAAAGGTGGTAGAAATAGGGTGAACGGGGACTCTCACTACAACTGCAGGATGCCTATGACGGATAAGGGAGGGCATAGGGAGAGGGAATGTAAAGTGAACAGACTCAAGCATCTACAGTTACAAGTTCCTAGCATAACTGTACTATGTTCTTCATAATACTAACTACGGCAGTAACCACGTTTTAGAATACTCCCAAACAATAAAGACCATTGGGTAGCTAGAAGTCTAAACCTCAAGATGCATGCACTTGAAACTCTCCTTAGCATGGAGAACATCGATATCTGTGCAGTAACAGAAACCTGGTTCAAGGCTCCCGAGAGCACCCCAGCACTACCAGGTTATACCTCATACCATGTTTTTCGGCCCCAAAACTTGGACCGAACCACAAAAGGAGGGGGAGTATCAATATTCATCAAAGATACCCACACCTACAGGTTGGTGGCACAGCATGAAGCATCAGAGACTATCCATGTGCAACTAACAGTGGGTAAAACTGCCTTCCAGTTTATAGCCTGCTACAGACCACCATCCAGTCAGTATGCCAAAGTCTTTGTTCCAGGAGGGTACGTGTGGCATCTGTTACCAGGGCCATAAACTGACATTAGGTATAAAAGTGAAGTCTGCATGTACCCTCATCAGAATTGTTTTGCCGCATACAGTAGTGCCTGTGTGGTTTGACCAGGAGGGTCCTAGTTGAGACCCTAAGACTTGCATGTAGGCCAGTCCCAGGGCAGTAGGATGGCTGTGTAGGTTGAGACCAGGGGAGATGACAGCAATGTGCCCACAGGTGATACCTGGGATAGTAGTCAGAAAGAGACAGGGGGTAGGTGGGTGGGACTGAATACTGCAACATAGAAAAGAAAAAAATCTAAGGTTATGGTAAGTTCTTACACAACTATTCTATGTCCTTCTATTCTGATGTTGCAGTATTCATAACAATAGGGAGAGTACCAGAGCTTTAAGTATGAACCTGGAAGGAGGAAGGGGTCCTGTGGTCAAGTAGACCCTGTAGGATAGTCCTGGCAAATCTTACTCTAGCACGGGATGCTATGTCCAACTTGTGTTTGCTGAAGGTGTGTACTGAGGTCCATGCAACTGCTTCTAAAATGGAAGAGGAGTCTATGCCTTTGCAAAAGGCAGTAGAGGAAGCAATTGTGCTGGTAGAATGAGGTTTAATATTATCTTGTAAGGATTTCCCATGGTGGGAGTAGCACAAGGAAATGGACTTAGAGATGCATGAGGCAATGCTTTGCTTAGAGACAGCTTTCCCTAGGGCTCTGGGATGGAAGGAAATAAATAACTGATCTGACTTCCTGATATCTTTAGTTTTGTCTAAGTAGTATCAAAGTTGTCTGTGTACATCCATGGAATGTAGGGTCCTTTCTGTGGCATTTTGTGGATGAGGACAAAAAAACTGGTAGGTTAATGGACTGATTCAATGAGAGTTCATTAACTACCTTGGGCATGAAGGAAGGGTTGGTCCTGAGGATTACTTTGTCCTTGTGGAAAATAAGGTAGGGAGAGGTGGCCATAAGGGCTTGGATCTCTGAGACCCTCCTGGCAGAGGTGAGGGCTACTAGCAGGACTGTTTTCAATGTGCATAGTTTCAGGGAAACAGTGTGTACTGGTTCAAAAGGGGGGCGAGGTTAGCTTTTCTAATACAAAGTTTAGGTCCCACGAAGGAGGGGTGGGTTTTCATGGGGGGTTGATGTGGAGGACTCCCTTCAGAAAAAGTCTGACTTTCAGTCTGGATGCCAGAAGGGGTGAAATGGGCAGACAGGCAGAAATGGCAGACAAATGGACTTTGATTGAAGAATATGTTAGCCCTGATTGGAGTAGCTCACACAAGTAGGACAGGACCCTTGGAATGGGGGTAGTGAGGAGGTCCTGGTTGTTCCTATGACACCAAATGGAGAACCTGTGCCACTTAGCTACATAGTTTCTCCTAGTGTTAGGTTTTCTGGCCTCCTGCAGAACATTGAGTACATCCCCTGAATAAAGGTGTCTGTAAGGTATTAGAATAATATCACCATAAGGTCAATTTTAGCTTGTTTATCTGTGGGTGTAGCAGGGATCCCTCATTCTGTGTGAGTAGGTCTACACAGTGGGGTAAACTGTGGTGAGTGCCCTTGGCTAGAGAATGTAGGAGGGGAAACCAATGCTGTCTTGGCCAAAAGGGGGTCACCAGTAGGATTTTTGGTTTGTCCTTCTGAATTTTTAGGAGGACTTTGTGAATTAGAGTGAAGGGGGGTGTACAGGTACATCCCCCCAATGAAAAGAAGGTGTCCACTTTCCAAGCTTGTAGATGTGGGTTCCTTTTGCAGAAGTTGGGCATCTGCCTGTTGAGTGGGGAGTCAAATAGATCTGCTTGTGGAATACCCCACCTGTGTATCAAGTCTAGGAAAACCTCTCTCTGAAGCATCCATTCGTGAGATGGGATGGAGGTTCTGCCGAGTGCGTCTGCCATAACATTCTGTGCTGAGGGGATATACACGGCTAATATGTGGACCCTGAGAGAAGCGGCTAGATTCCATTTCCGGATGTCCAGGCTGCATAGTGGGTAGGACCTGGTACCCCCTTGCTTCTTTATGTACCACAGGACAGTCATATTGTCTGTAATTACTTTTAGGGTTTCTGGCAGGATAGACGGAGTGAATGTTATAAGGGCTAACAGCAGTGCTCTCATTTCCATAATGTTGATGTGGTCCTTTTTCCTTAGAGTAGACCATTTTCATTGTATTAAAAGGTGCTGTTGCTTGTTTGTAACACTGCACCACAGCCCAGATCCTTTCAGGCGGGTTGTAGGAGCAGTCAAAAGAGAAGCGGACGTCGGCCTAGCATGAATAGGAGGAGTTGGGGCTTCTGAAAATATGAGCTGTGGTTCCCCTCCGCCATCAGACTCTGATGGCAGAATTAACTCAACGGACGTACCTTCGGTATCCTGCATCCCCAGCTTCCGGTAAGGTTTCCAGGCCTGCTTTGGTAACTGTCATCTGAATGGGCTCCGGGTCTTCAATCACCTCTACAGCCTGCTTGGACACCTGAGGTGCAGCCTGGGATTCAGGCCTAACTTTTTTCGCCTTCTTCGGAGGCGGCTTGTCGGATGGGCCTACTCCTCCCCCCTCCATGCCTAACACCAAGTGTCAGAGTCTTTGGTTTTCAAGATATAGATTCAAAGCCACTAATTGGCTACGTAGAGTCTTGGGGACAAACTACTTACAAATCGAACAGGATGTATGGTCATGGGCCTCGCCTAGACAAAAAAACAGACTTATTTGTGTCCCTGTGAGGAATTTGTCTCCCACAAACACACTTCCCTTTCCAAGCTGACATGCAAGTCTAAACAGTAAGCAAAATAAGCAAGAAAACCCCACCGGGCATTTATCTGCAATGGTCAAAAATGGTCGTCTGGTCTTAAATGATCTGAAATTCGGTCTGAAGAAACGCAATGCAGAAGTGGAACTGGCAAACAGGCGTCCGATGATCACTGTGGCAGAAAAATTCTGATGAGGGTACGTGCAGCTGTCACTTTTATACCCAACATTGGTTTATGGCAGATGTCACACATACCCTCCTGGAACAAAGACTTTTGTATACTGGCCGGATGGTGGCGCTGCAAGCAACAACTCCCTACTGTTATGAATACTGCAACATCAGAATACAAGGACATCGGGTACTTCTGGTACTGTTTTGTGGATATGCAGGAGGTCCATCAGAGTGGGGTCTGACAATGCCCTGTATGCCAGGCATAGATCTCCCCTCAAAAGCCTGCAGGAGACAGAATACAAGGATAGGGCTTTGAGGCAAGTCTGCATAGGACATATTACTTGCGCCCTATATTCTTTTAGTGAGGAACCTCTGTGGACGTTCCAGTTGTTGGATATGCCTGGTTAGGTACATACCAAAGGGGGCACTGTACTCATTGACAGATCTGATGAATGCCAAATACAGTGGAACAATGACTTCCTTGGACATAGATGCCATACCTTTGTTTATAAGTTGCGCAACATAAAATGATTTCCTCACCACTGTAGACACATGATGATCAAAGGTTCGATTACTATCTGTGTGTATCCCTAAGTCCCTGACTACTGGGTCAACTCTAAGGGGTGTGTTGTCAATATGATAGCTACCCTAAAGGGCCCATATCTATACAGGAAGAATGCAGAGTCCCTGTAATCACAACTACGCAGGTGAAAGCTGCCAAAGCCAAAAACACAGCATCCATGGGACCGGACAACATCCCAGGCTGCGTTTTACACAAACTTCAGAATGAACTGGCTCCCCACTTAAGCACCCTGTTCAATAATAGCCTCGCATCAGGCTTTGTGCCTACTGAATGGCGCACAGCAACAGTTATCCCACTCCATAAAGGGGGAGCCACCACTGATCCTGGGAACTATAGACCTATTAGCCTGACGAGCCTGGTCTGCAAAGCCATGGAACGTATCATGGAACTCAAAGACATTGGTAACCTCCAAACTCTGGATCCCACCCAGTTCGGGTTTGTGAAAGGCAGATCATGCCTCCTGAACCTGATCGTCTTCTTTGAGGCAGTCACCAAAGCTGTAGACGAGGGTAAAGTGGTTCACATAGCCTATCTTGACCTCTCCAAGGCTTTCGACACCATCCCCCATTCTGGAATTATAGCTAAACTCAATAAACTAGGCATAAATCCCTACGTCACAAGATGTGTTGCCAACTGGCTCACTGACAGAACCCACACTGTAAAAGTTGCAGACTCCAAATCTGACCTCAAACCAGTGACAAGTGGGAGTACCACAGGGTTCCGTCCTGGGACCGCTCCTGTTTGGTATCTACTTCTCTGAAGTACAGGCTAACACAGAAGGCCTCTGGCTAACGAAGTTCGCAGATGACTGCAAACTAGGAGCCATAGTCAAGTCCCCAAATGATGTGAACATCCTACAGAAGGGCCTCTCTGAGACAGATGTCTGGTGTCAGAGCCATGGCTTCAAGTTCAATGCCAAAAAGTGCAGTGTCATCCCCTTTGGTAGAAACTCTGTACCCATCAACTACCACATAGGCAGCAATCTACTTAACACCGAATGCATGATAAGAGACCTTGGGACCCAGGTGGACAGTAGTCTCTCCTTTGATAGTCACATCGCCACAGTAGTCAGTAAGTCCTTCTACGTGGCACGCCTCATCATAAAAGGGTTCTTGTCCAGGAAAAAAGAGGTCATCGTTACCCTCTACTCATCACTCATTAGACCCACTATAGAGTACAATGCCCCTTTTGGAATGTACCTCACAAGACATCTGCAGCAGCTGGAAAGGCCACAGAAGTATCTCACAAAGAGGATTACTGGACTCAAACAAATGCCCTACACTGACCGCCTCAAAAACCTCCAGCTTTACTCCGTAGCATATCGCCTACTCAGAGGTGATCTCTGCCTAACATTTAAAGCTATGTCAAACCCAGAGCTGATGAACATGCTACACCTAAAGAAATCCCAATCCCTCCAAGCTACATGCTCTAGGGACCTAAATCTTGTCACCACAATAAACAGGACATGCTGGAGGGATAGATTCCTATCCCAGAGACTTACCATACTCTGGAACAGGCTACCCATCTATGTCTAGCAAAGTCCTTCATTAGCACTCTTCAAGAAAAATCTTGATGAGTGGATGGGAAATAGGAAATACATCTCGGGGATCACTTCTGTGTCTCTGCTCGTCAGTGGCACAGTAAAATAACTTTCTTGGGTGGCGTAAGCCAGGAAACCTTGTTGGCTAGGCTTGCATAGGCCCTTGGGCCGATAGCCTAGTACCTACCTATGAACCAGGGATGGAGGACTTCCCAAAGGATACTATTATGCACTTATTGGCATTTAGTTTTAGCCATGACTCTGACACCAGTTGTTTGTCTGTGTCAGTCCCTCCTAGAGAACATTTGTGTCAGTGTGAGATTCAATGACAGCTCTAATTTGCAATCATCTGCAAATTTAGTCAGCCAGAGACCACTGACATTGGCCTTGACCTTTGAGAAGTAAATGCCAAAACGTAGCAGTCCAAGGACTGACCCCTGAGGGACTCCATTTGTGACTGGCCTCTTTATAGAGGTGGACTCCCCAATTCTCACTTCCTGGGTCCTGTCTGTGGGCCAGCTGGCTATCCACCGGGTGACATACGGGTTTGTATCTAACCTCTTGAGTTTGTCAACAATGTCCAAGTGGGGTATTGTGTCAAATGCCCTGGCCAGGTCAAGGTAGGCAATGTGAATGATTCTGCCCTCATCTCTTGCTTTGGTGACCTTCCCAAAGAAGTCCACCAGTCAGTATATGTTGCATGTTTGAAATATTCTGATTGTTCATGTTTAATAAAAAAACAAAAAAATGTTTTGAAAAAAAAAAAGCCCACCAGTTTGAGTAGGCATGATCTGCCCTTTACGAAACCAAACTAGGTTGGTTCCAGTGTCTGGAGGTTTACTATATCTCGGTTGATAATGTCTATGATAACTCTTTCCATGGCTTTACATACAAGACTAGTGAGACTTATGGGTCTGTAGTTTCAGGGTCTGTAGATGGTCCACCTTTTGTGCAGAGGGATGACTGCTGCCTTTCTCCATTCATGAGGCACAAAGCCTGTTTGGAGGCTCCAGTTAAACAGTAATTCCAGAGGTGCTGATATGTCATGTTTCATGCTACCGAGAAGGCCTCCTGAGTATTGTCTGTCCCACTGATGCAGTGTTCTTGGTCTTAGAGAGAGCATTAAGGACCTGCTCCCTAGTGATAGTAGGGGGGAGTTATATTTGATGATACTTCCTGAGGGAAGGTTGAAGGGGAGAGAGGAGTAAAGTTGGAGCTGAATTTATCAGCCAGGAGGTTTGCTATATCTTCTGGCTCAGTATAGGTGGGCTGAATTTACAATGAGCTCTGCACACAATTGTGTACTGCCTTTAAGGCTTCGGACATAGCTAAAGAATGCTTTGTGGTTGTCCTTGGCCTGGGAGGCCAAACTTACCTCAAATTTGGTTTTGGTAGACTTTATTTGTCCTCCAAGTTGTTTGTTTAGTTTAATGAGTGCACTTTTATCCTGCTGGGTGCTGCACCTCCTAATTTTTGCCATGATATTCTTCTTCCTGTTAAACATCCAATTGATTCTGTGATTTCACCAGAGTGACTTGCTTTTTGAGTTAGTTTTGTTCTTCTTCCTGGTGAGTACAGCTGCCTCTATGCAGCTATTAACATGCTTGTACAGGGCTTCTGTGAACAGTTCTGCACAGGCAGAATTGTTCTCAGGATTTATTGGGGCTTGAAATTATGTCAGATTCACATTTAATAGCAAGAGGTTATTTTAGAATCATTCCCAAATATTCCCGGTTTAGCGGACGGACCAGGTTTTATTTTTACTTCACAGGAGACCATTTTGTAGTCTGACCTTACCAGGGAAGGCATTACAGCAGGGAGTGTGCAGCACTCTCCCATATTAGTGAGGCCCAGATCCAATATTGTTGCATCCCTGGTTGGTGTACTGATTATCTTGTCCAGGGAGTTTGTGTTTACAAAATTCAGGAATTTCTGTGCATGTACGTTTGATGTTGTATAGGATTCCCAGTTAATAGTGGGGGCAATTAAAGTCACCCATGAATATGGTATTGGGTTGTATGGTTAGTGTTTCTAATAAGTTTAAATACATGGTATGGGTTCCTGGGTCATAGAGGGGGACCTACAGCTTGCAAGGAAGTGGTACTGGATTGTACCTATGGCGATATGAACATGGAGCAGCTCAAGTGCACTGCCCTGTTTGATCAGCCTTGAAGTATATTTATTTTTGATCTAAAAAGAGACACCTGCACCTTTAGTCCCTGCCTGTGAAGTAGCTGGTCTAAATGTGTAGAAGGCATTATAACCCTGCACTGCTGGTGTGCTGTCCGTAGCTTTAAACCACGTTCCTGAGACTGCACAGACATCCGCATTCTCTAGGGTATGGACAGCTTCCTGGGAGTGGAGTTTTTTGTTTAGGCTCCTAGCTCTGAGTAGTAATACCTTTAGATTTTCTTGGTTTTGATTTGCTATGTCGGAAGTACTTTCAGTTTGGCATTGCCTAAAAAAGGCATTATGGGGGAAGATGATGTTTTGGGTAATATTTGAAAGCCTAGAGGGGAGAGGTGCAGACCATCCCTGGCAAAGTAGCATGGTCTGTTGACCATCTGCTTCCATACTGACAAATATTGCACCCCCTTAGAATGACACCAGAAACTAAGCCAATTATTAAAGTCAGTCATCTTTTGCTCATATTGTGGCATCATCCTTGGAGAAGGTAAAATGCTGCTTAATACTAGGCCCATACCAGTCTGAGACACATATTCCAAAAGCTCTATGATGTCTCTCTTCATATAGTCTAGGGAGGTACGTCTCAGGTCATTTACTTCCACATGTACTATGACGGAGTCATATTGGTAATTGTGATCCAATGACCTGAGTGCAAGCGTAATGTGGCGAATCCTAGCCCCTAATAAGCAACTGACCGTAACTTTCTCCTTACTCAGCCTGGTGAGAGGGATATCACTGTGTCTCACAATGGAGTCACCAAAGACTAGAATGTTGGATTGTGTGGTGACTTGCCTTATAGGCTTAAAGGCAGAGGCTCCGGAGATGTAGCTCTATGTGCTGATGTGGATTTTGTTTTGAAAGAGTGCGTTTGGGGCTGCTGAGGGTATTTCTTATGTGTACTTTGTCTAGGAGATCTTTGTGGTTTAGGAAGGTTACATGTAAGCGGTTCCTATCAGAAGAGTGAACACTTAAATTAGCGAATGCTCTTATATCAAACTTCAAAACGTGAAACCTGAAAATGTTGAAGGCATGGAACATCAATTTTTTTTTCCCCTGGGAAAAAAATTTGCGGATCTGTTCCTTCGACATTTTAAGGTTTCGCGTTTTATGCTCGACAGAAGAGCGTTCACTATTTTTACAGTTTGATATTTTGATATAGATCCCATATAAGTGCCTCAGTATATGTGGATCTATACCTCTGCTTTGAATTGTGCGTGATGGGTGCAGCATGTGTATTACTGACAACCTTATTGACATTAGGAGTACTTTTATGTGAGAGTTTTGCCTCTCACATACCGTATCAGTTTGTTTGAGAATTAATTGGTTGTCTCTGAACATGAGGCAATTTCTACATTGCCTCAGGATGCCCATATCCACCAAGATGGTAACGGAGACAGTAGGAAAATTCATACCTATGGCAACAGATCCTTTTTTATTGAATAGACTGGTGGAGTGAGAATATCAATCACTGTCAGGAGTATCTGGTTTGCAACTATGTGGACAGTGCTTGTCACTGCAAACTAGCTGTCCTGTGTGCAACTAGATATTGGAGAAATTTCAATTGTGCTTTTACAGGAAAAATGTCACTCAAGGTGTCAGTCTGTACAGAGCACTGCCAAACACTTGAGGAGAAGCTAATATGTAGACCCTGAACATATAAGGATGAAGGATTTAGGCAGATAGATATTCTGAAATTAGAAAGAAATCAAGCAGTACTTACTGAAAAAGAATTAGCTTGTCAAGAATGATGAAAAGAGGGGAGTCACATGAATGGCTACTACTAATGCTGGTCTCACCACAGCTTCGCTCTGTTGGGATACAATACTCCTTTGCTTCTTCTCTCACCAGAAGCAAAATGTCAGCACCAATCTCAAGAAGACGTTAACTGCCCGATACAAGGAAAACTCTATCACCACTCTAAGAATGACTCTGCCTTTTTGGAAGATCAAAAATGGTAATTTACATGTTAAAGCTTACAGCTTACACTTCTCCTATTCAAATTTCACTGCTTACAAAAATCATATTTTTCAAGAGAGGTAATTTAGGGGAACTGAAGCAGCAGGTTCAGAGAGTGCCAGGGTTAACTTTTCTAATACATTGCTGATGTCCCATTGTGGAGCAATTTCCTTTCTGGATGGTCTGACGCAGAGTACACCCTTCAAGGAACTGTTGGACTGGCAACAAAATGAACAGGGGAGGATTTAAAGGCAGAGAAAGCAGAAGCATACACATTCAAAGATGCATAAAATGGTGCGGATTTGTAAAGGCCTGATAGGTAGCCAAGAATCACAGACACTTTGGCTGATCTAAAGAGTCATGGTTTCCAGCAAGGCACCTGAGGGAGAATCTCTTCCACTTTGCTAGGTATGACTTCCTAGCCTCCCTCATTATACGCAGCATAACCTCCCTCATTATACGTGCCTGGAAAGCATGATTGTTAAATTATCCATGTTGCCTGCCTAAGTTCTGAGACTATGGTACTATAAGGGTCCCTTCTTGTGTGTCAAGGGTGCTGTAAGGATCCCTTCTTTTGTGTCAATAGGTTGCTGTACTGAGGTGACAAATTTGGTTCTTCCCTAGACTTAAGCAAGAGAGAGACAGTATGGTTGTGTGAACAGTTACTGTAACTGTATATGTTTAAATACAGTCACCGTTTCAGTACTAGCTCTTAGGATTCCTGCCAGCAGAAACTTGTTAGCCTGCTACAATACCAGAACTTTTACTATTCTTCACGTCTGAAAGAATCCCCCCATTACAGACATCAATGTATTGGTTGTAAAAAGACAGCCATCCCTGGGTCTTTCCTTTTCCATGTTTGTTGAGAAATAGTTCCAGAGTGTCTTGGCATGACCCAGTCAAGAATGGCCCTACCTAAAAGGACCCCCCCACAAAATAAAAAAAAAAATCTGCTTTAAGAACAACTTAGATCTTGGCTTGGAGAAACCTGATCTAGAGGAATGGAGGAGGTAGAAGTGGCCTAAGTACTCAATCCATTCTAAGGGAAAAGGAAGACGAGGGGAGGGACGGAACTGGTACTGCAACAATAAGCATACTCAAATATCTACAATTATGTCATGTGTCTACTCAACTGTAGTATGCTCTTCATAAATAGAAGTTATGTTCTTACCATAACGTTCCATGTTAGTTGTCTTCTTCTCGCCTTCTTTCTTGCTGGATGGGTTCGGAGCCGACCTCGGCTCCGACTCGGCCACTCTAAAAGCTCGAGAGTTGGTTGCACCGGCTCGAGGCTCCCCTTATATCCCACAATGCTAGGCGGTAATACCTCAGATCTCGTTTGTAAGCTAGGCCCAGCCAATAAGAAATCCAGAACTACTGGAAATGGGAAACCCACCTCTATAAAATGACAGGAAGAAGGTGACCTGAAACCTGATGAAGGAATATATACATAGTATAGTATATACATATATACAATAGAGGTGGTAGGAAGAAAGGTCACAATCAAACTCCTCTAGGTCTGTCCAGGCTAGGGGGAAGGAGGGTGGGACGCAAGAAAGAAGGCGAGAAGAAGACAACTAACATGGAACGTTATGGTAAGAACATAACTTCTATATGTTAAGTTGTCCATCTCGCCTTCATTCTTGCTGGATGGGACCGCGTCCCTAGCACCTTGTCCCGGGTGGCCTATCGGAACAGACTCTTGAGTACAGTGGAACCAAAGTTAGCTCTATGTCTAGAAGCTAAATCCAACTTATAATGAGAAATGAAAGTGTGAGGAGTAGTCCATGTAGCTGTTGCACAAATCGTATCAATAGGCAGCCTATCTTGGAAAGCTATAGAAGCAGCCACAGCTCTAGTAGAATGAGCCTTAGGTCTGTTAGGCAACTTCTGGTGTCTAATCTCATACACAAAGGAAATCAATGATGTAAGCCATCTGGAGAGTGATACTTTTGAAACTGGAAGGCCTTTTCTGCCTTCTGCATAAGAAACAAACAATTGGTCAGCTTTTCTGGTCTGTTTGGTCCTATCCAAATAATACCTTAATTGTCGATGAACATCTAGCCAATGTAATTTTTGTTCAGACCTGTTAGAATAGTTAGGAAAAAACACAGGAAGGTCAATGTTTTGATTTAGATTTGCCACAGAGGCTACTTTAGGCAAAAAA